>NC_052161.1:6839619-7027119 GCF_902713615.1 Scyliorhinus canicula
GCTGGCATTGTGGCGGGGTCATGGACAGGCGGGATCGCTGGCATTGCGGCGGGATCATGGACAGGCGGGATCGCTGGCATTGCGGCGGGATCATGGACAGGCGGGATCGCTGGCATTGCGGCGGGATCATGGACAGGCGGGATCGCTGGCATTGCGGCGGGATCGCTGGCATTACGGCGGGATCGCTGGCATTGCGGCGGGGTCATGGACAGGTGGGATCGCTGGCATTGCGGCGGGATCATGGACAGGTGGGATTGCTGGTATTGCGGCGGGGTCATGGACAGGCGGGATCGCTGGCATTGCGGCGGGATCATGGACAGGCGGGATCGCTGGCATTGCAGCGGGATTGCTGGCATTGCGGCCGTGTCGTGGACAGGCGGGATCGCTGGCAGATCGGTGGCCTCGTGGCAGGCGACTTCCGGAGGAGGCATGATAACCAGCGGAGCAATGCGGTTAGGCAGTGGACGGGGAACTCTCCGCAGCGCCCTCCTGTTGCGCCGGAGAATGGAGCCGTCAGCCATTTGAACAATGAAAGACCTTGGGGCGGCCTTCCTGACAACAACAGCTGGGGCCGACCATCCTCCCTCAGGCAACTGGACGTGAACAACATCTGCTGGAGCCAGCGCAGGCAGATCCCTGGCATGAGCATCATACGTGATCTTCTGCTGGTCCCTGGACCGATGTACCATTTGCAGCACCGTGAGGCGGGCAAGGTCTGGAATGTGAATGGCTGGAACAGTCGTCCTCAGGTTGCGGTTCACGAGCATCTGCGCCGGAGACAAACCAGTCGACAGAGGGGCCGCCCTGTAGGGCAGCAGCGCTAAGTTGAAATCGGAGGCTGAGTCTGCAGCCTTGCACAGCAACCGCTTGACAATATGGACCCTTTCCTGGCTTTCCCGTTTGATTGCGGGTAATGAGGACTCGATGTGATGTCTCTGTAGTTGTAGAATCGGGTAAAATCAGACCACTCCTGGCTGTAGAAACATGGACCGTTGTCACTCATTACTGTGAGTGGTATCCCAGGCCTGGCAAACGTCTCTCTGCGGCTTTGATGACAGACCTAGACGTGAGGTCCGACAATTTCACCACTTCCGGGTAACTGGAGAAGGAGTCGACCAAGAGCATGTAATCACGCCATTGGCATGAAAGAGGTCTACTCCCACTTTAGACCACGGAGAGGTGACAAGCTCGTGCTGTTGTAGTCTTTCCTGGGGCTGAGCTGAGGTTGAAACTTCTGGCAGGTTGGGCAGTTGAGGACCGTGTCGGCAATGCCCTGGTTGATGCCCGGCCAATAAACCGCCTCCCGAGCTCTGCATCGACATTTTCCGACCCCAAGGTGACCCTCATGGATCTGTCTGAGCACCATAGCTGGCATGCTTTGAGGAATGACGATCCTATCCAGTTTAAGAAGGATTCCCTCAATGACCGTTAACTCGTCCTTAACGTTAAAGAACTGGGGACACTGCCCCTTTTGCCAGCCATGGGCGAGGTGTTGCATCACGCGCTGCAGTAGAGGATCCTTGGCAGCTTCTTCATGTACCTGGACCACTCGTTCATCAGTGGCTGGTACGTTGCTGGCACACAACTGCACCTGTGCCTCTATGTGGCAGATGAAGCCGCCCTGTTCACACGGCGTGGTGATGGATCGGGATAGGGCACCCGCGATGATCAGCTCCTTACCCAGTGTGTAGACGAGTTCGAAGTCATATCGGCGGAGACGAAGAAGAATTTACTGTAACCGAGGTGTCATGTCATTTAAATCCTTCTGGATTATGTGGACTGAAGGCCTGTGGTCTGTTTCCACCGTGAACTTTGGCAGGCCGTATACGTAGTCATGAAACTTGACTATTCCTGTCAGGAGACACAAGCATTCCTTTTCGATCTGGGCATACCGTTGCTTGGTCGGCGTCATGGCCCTGGAGGCATATGCCATTGGACCATATTATGGCGGGGTTAGAGGTTAGAGGTTGTGGTGAGGGGGTTGGCGTTTAGAGGCTGTAGGGAGGGGGTCGGGGTTTAGAGGTTGTGGTGAGGGGGTTGGCGTTTAGAGGCTGTAGGGAGGGGGTCGGGGTTTAGAGGCTGTGGGGAGGGGGTCGGGGTTTAGAGGCTGTGGGGAGGGGGTTGGGGTTTAGAGGCTGTGGGGAGGGGGTCGGGGTTTAGAGGCTGTGGGGAGGGGGTCAAGGTTAGAGGTTATGAGGGGGGGTCAGGGTTTAGAGGTTATGGGGAGGGGGTCGGGGTTTAGAGGCTGTGGGGAGGGGGTCGGGGTTTAGAGGTTATGGGGAGGGGGTCGGAGTTTAGAGGCTGTGGGGAGGGGGTCGGGGTTTAGAGGTTATGGGGAGGGGGTCGGAGTTTAGAGGCTGTGGGAAGGGGGTCGGGGTTTAGAGGTTATGGGGAGGGGGTCGGGGTTTAGAGGCTGTGGGAAGGGGGTCGGGGTTTAGAGGCTGTGGGAAGGGGGTCGGGATTTAGAGGCTGTGGGAAGGGGGTCGGGGTTTAGAGGCTATGGGGAGGGGGTCGGGGTTTAGAGGCTGTGGGAAGGGGGTCGGGGTTTAGAGGCTGTGGGGAGGGGGTCGGGGTTTAGAGGCTGTGGGAAGGGGGTCGGGGTTTAGAGGCTGTGGGGAGGGGTCGGGGTTTAGAGGCTGTGGGAAGGGGGTCGGGGTTTAGAGGTTATGGGGAGGGGGTCGGGGTTTAGAGGTTGTGGGGAGGGGGTCGAGGTTAGAGGTGGTGAGGGGGTCGGGGTTTAGAGGTTATGGGGAGGGGGTCAAGGTCGAGAGGTTATGGGGAGGGGGGTTGGGGTTTAGAGGCTGTGAGAAGGGGGTCGGGGTTTAGAGGTTATTATGAGGGGGTCGAGGTTAGAGGTGGTGAGGGGGTCGGGGTTTAGAGGTTATGGGGAGGGGGTCGGTGTTTAGAGGTTGTGAGAAGGGGGTCGGGGTTTAGAGGTCAATGGAGAGGGGGTCGGGGTTTAAAGGTTGTGGGAAGGGGGGATTGATTTGGATTGTCTTTAGGGTTCAGGGTTGTGTTTAGGGATTAGAATCGGGGGCTAAGACTGGCAGTAATGAGAAGAAAGAGTTTATTGAAAACAAGTCTGGGCCCGTTTTCCTGGCTGCAGTAATCAGAAACCCTGCTCACTCTGTATTTAGGTCACAGATGGTTAATTATGAATTGAGCCTGCCTGGAGGTCCCATGGGACATTTGCCAGCCCCCTCCCCCCCACTCCGCAAACACCCAAAGCCCCTCGCCAGGCATTTGAAAACATTTTTAACCTGTAGAAAAAACTTTAGCAGTTGGGAAAAATCACTTCTGGCGCCTCCTCTCAAATCACAACAGGCATACACAGACACAAAGATTGTCAGTGGGCGTGGTTTATAAAAGGACTCTGTATTCCAAGCCACTGGTTACATTGTGTGCAGAGTTGGAGCCTGACGAAGGTTTACTCCTGGTTGAGGAAATGTTTCTGAGGAGAGTTTTGAGCTGGAAATGTCTGGGGTGGAGGGGTTTCAAACAGGGCCGAAGTATCAGCTCAGGGAGGAGGCTGGACCTGAGGGGTATTTACCCCCCCATCGTTACCCCCTTTAACCAGAAGGGGCAAGTGGACTATCAGCAACTGGAGAGCAACGTGCAAGAGTTGAGCAAGATCCCTTTCAGAGGTAATGTGTGTTGTGTGAACATTTGCACTTTTTAGAACAATTTAATGAGGGGCATTGTGTGGAGCTGAATTGGTCAGGGTCGCACTCACGAGGGTGTGTTTGATTTCATCTTACCCTCTGCCGCCCATAGCATCAAGTACCATCCACACACCGCCCGCTGTGTGTGCCAATCTCATTTGGTTTCTGCTCCGGCAACACCTCAAATTTAAAATTCCCGCCCTGTTTCATTGTCTTGCCCCTCCCTTCCCACCTCTCTGACCTCCCCAGCCTCCCCCCCCTCCCGGGATCTCTAACCTTCCTCTAATCCTGGCCTCTTGTCCGTCGTCCGGACTTTCATCATTTCAGTATTGGCGCTGTGCCTTCAGCTGGTCTGGGCCCTGAATTCCCTCCCTAAAATCCCTCCCTCACCTCCAGGATGGTTCATAATGCCGACCTTCGGCCGAGCTCAGATCACTGTTCTTATACCTCCAACGTCGGCTTGGTGCCACATTGGTGGGATGTTTCACCACATTGAAGAGGCTATATAAATGCAAGTAGTTGTTGTTTTTGAGCTGTAGTTCCCTCCAGCTGACTGTTCCCGCATCTTAGTGATCTAAACCAAAGTGTCAGTGGTTAATAATTCCCGGAAAGGATGCTAGTCCGTCACCCCAGCTAACTATGGTGAAGACCAAAGCCACTGCCTTGTATCCATGCCACAAGCTCTGTTCCCTCAGAGCTGGTTTCATTAGCCACCCAGTGCAATGTCTCGGGATCAAGCAGAATGTTCACGACCTCAGTGTCCCGGTCAACCCTGAGCCCACCGCAGACCCGCTCCATCGTGGGGGCTGCCTAATTCTACCTGGAATATTGCCGATCTCCTTCCCTGCCTCAGCTTTTCTACTGCTGAAACCCTTCCGTGCCACTGTTACACCTGCGACTATTCCAATGCTCTCTTGTCTGGCTCTCGCCTTCTGCAAACATTAGTGTTGCGCGATCAATTACGCAAAGACGAGAGTTGGATACAACTGAGGCTTTATTACACAGAGATGTGTGGCCTCCTACAGCACCTGGCGAAATGGCTGCTGTATGGGGAGCACACATATTTATACTCCGCCTATTGGGCGGAGCCAGCAGGCAGGGATCTACCCCCGTACCTGTAGTATAGCAGCCTGACCGTAAAGCACCTACATCGACATCCTCAATATACAATATATCCATCAGTGGTGACTATCACATTCACACCCTGTTAAAAAAATTGAGCCCATGGGGGTGGTGGAGGACTATATACAGAAAGATGTGTTTTAAAAGTACAGATAATATTACAAATTCAGGCGGTCCGGAGCCTTGATCTGCCATTGAGATCGGCGCAGTGCTGGCGGTGACTCCGGCGTCGGTTTGGTTTTCGGTGACTCCGGGAGCGTGTCGGAATCCTCTTCATCCCCGGGTGTGAGCAGGGGGAGGACAGATTGTTCTTGAGCGGGGGCTGCGGTGGGGTGCGCCAGGGGAGGGGAGGGTGGCGCCGGGCCGGGGGTGTGTGTCTGTGTGGAACCAGCTGGTGCCAGGTCCCTGAGGGAGACTGTGTCTTGGCGGCCGCCGGGGTTCGCTACGTAGGCGTACTGCGGGTTGGCGTGAAGGGTGCTATGTCTTTTCGTCCGACGTCATTTCGTCCAACGACACTTCGTCCACGTCTTTTGGTCCAACGCCTTTTTGTCCGCCCGTCTTTTGGTCCAACGTCACTTCGTCCAATTATCCAATTACAAATAGTTTAATTTAGTTTTTCAATGTTACTGCTCAAGGATCCTCTCCATCTATTTCGCCTCTTGATGTTGAGTTCTGCATTTGTGCTGCTTGATCTCCAGACATTATTAAGATAAGCTGCAGGATATTCACCCATGTATGCTCCAGCGTGATGAGAGCCATTGTATCTGATGGAATATTTGATCATTTCAGACCTGTAATGTCAGAACCCACTGCCAACCAGAGGTTTTAATCACTCGACGAAAGTCGAGTTTAAATCTGCTTCTTTCAGAACTGCACTCATTGTCTAAATCCAATTAGACTCCCACTTATATCTGTGTCTGTCGGAATTGTAGAATATCAAATCATCTTGTCCTCTCTCCATTATTCTCTCTCGGGTACAGTTCTGGAAATCTAACTTTTAGGGAATTTCGGGAATTTACAATTTACATCAATTTTAAGTAATTTCGGGAATTTTAAGTAATTAGTAAACTTTTAGATTTTTTAACTGCATTTTTAGATTTTTTAACTTTTTAACTGCATTTTTCAACTTGCATTTTACTTGCATTTTATCAATTACTTGCATTTTAACAATTAAATTCACTTGCTGCATTGTACTTGCATTTTATCAATTAAATGGTTTTATACGGAGTTAATTTGTAATTGGATAATTGGACGAAGTGACGTTGGACCAAAAGACGGGCGGACAAAAAGACGTTGGACTAAAAGACGTGGACGAAGTGTCGTTGGACGAAGTGACGTCGGACGAAAAGACGCGACACGGGCGTGAAGTAGCTGTATCCTCTCAACCAACGGGTCCGCCTTGTGGAGTCGAACCTGCCTACGGAGGAGGACGGGTCCTGGAGCTGCCAGCCATATCGGGAGCGAAACCCCGGAGGTGGACTTCCTGGGGAAGGCAAAGAGAGGATCATGGGGGGTTTCATTAGTCCGAATAGAGTGAAGTGCGTCGGGGAGGACCTCCTGCCAGTGGGAGGCCGGGAGATTTCTGGACCGTAGGGCCAGCTGGACAGCCTTCCAGACCGTCCCATTCTCCCTCTCCACCTGCCCGTTTCCCCGGGTCGTCCTGCTCGAGGCAATGCCTCCGTTGAGCAGGTACTGGCGCAGCTCATCGCTCATGAATGAGGATCACTGGTCGCTGTGGATGTAGGCGGGGAAACTGAACAGAGCGAAGATTGTGTTGAGGGCTTTGATGATGGTGGCAGACGTCATATCGGGGCACGGGATGGCGAAGGGGAATCTGGAATATTCGGCGACCACACTGAGGAAGAACGTGTTGCGGTCGGTGGAGGGGAGGGGCCCTTTGAAGTCCACGCTGAGGCGTTCAAACGGGCGGGAGGCCTTCACCAGGTGCGCACGGTCTGGCCGGTAGCTTACACTCCGCGCAGACCTGGCAGTCTCTGGTGATGGCCCTGACTTCCTCGATGGAGTAGGGCAGGTTGCGGGCCTTGATGAAATGGTAAAAACGTGTGACCCCCCGGGTGACAGAGATCGTCATGCAGAGTCCGGAGTCGGTCCACCTCTGGGCTGTACCTCGGGATAGGGCATCAGGGGGGTCGTTGAGCTTACTGGGCCGATACAAAATCTCGTAGTTGTAGGTGGAGACCGCGATCCTCCACCGCAAGATTTTATTGTTTTTGATCTTGACCCGCTGTGTGCTATCAAACATGAAGGCAACCGACCGTTGGTCAGTGAGGAGAGTGAATCTCCTGCGGGCCAGGTAATGCCTCCAATGCCGCACAGCTTCAACAATGGCTTGGGCCTCTTTTTCAACAGAGTGCCAAATTTCGGAGGTATGTAGGGTGCGGGAAAAGAATGCCGCGGGCCTGCCTGCCTGGTTGAGGGTGGCGGCCAGAGCGACGTCTGATGCATCGCTCTCCACTTGGAAGGGGAGCGTCTCGTCGACCGCGTGCATCGCGCCCTTGGCGATGTCGGCCTTGATACGGTTGAAGGCCTGTTGAGCCTCGGCCGAGAGGGGAAAAACAGAATGAATGAGTGGACGGGCCTTGTCCGCGTAGTTTGGGACCCACTGGGCGTAATAAGAAAAGAACCTGAGGCATCGTTTGAGGGCCTTGGAGCAGTGGGGAAGGGGGAGCTCCACGAGGGGGCGCATGCGGTCGGGATCGGGCCCCAGAACTCCGTTCTGGACCACATAGCTGAGGATGGCTAAGCGGATCGTGCTGAACACGCACTTCTCCTTGTTGTAGGTCAGGTTGAGGAGAGTGGCGGTGTGGAGAAATTTGGAAAGGTTGGCGTCATGGTCCTGCTGATCGTGGCCGCAGATGGTGACGTTGTCCAGGTACGGGAAGGTGGCCCGCAGCCCGTACCGGTCAACCATTTGGTCCATCTCCTGTTGGAAGACCGAGACCCCGTTGGTGACGCCAAAGGGAACCCTGAGAAAGTGGTAAAGGCGGCCGTCTGCCTCGAAGGGCAGTGTATGGACGGTCCGCCTTACGGATGGGGAGCTGGTGGTAGGCAGATTTCAGGTCCACAGTTGAGAAGACCCGGTACTGTGCAATCTGATTGACCATATCAGATACGCGAGGGAGGGGGTACACATCGAGCTGCGTGTACCGATTGATAGTCTGACTGTAGTCAATGACCATCCTGTTTTTCTCCCCAGTTTTCACCACTACCATTGAGCTCTCCAGGGACTGTTGCTGGCCTCGATGATACCTTCCCGAAGCTGTCGCTGGACCTCGGACCTGATGAAGGTCCTGTACTGGGCACTGTACCGTCTGCTCCTGCTGGCGACGGGTTTGCAATCCGGGGTGAGGTTTGTAAATAGGGAAGATGGGTCGACCTTTAGGGTCGCGAGGCCGCACACAGTAAGGGGTGGTAGGGGCCCGCTGAATTTCAGGGTTAGGCTCTGGAGGTTGCACTGGAAGTCCAGGCCGAGTAGCAGGGCAGCTCAGAGGTTGGGGAGGACGTAGAGGCGGAAGCTGCTGAACTCCACGCCCTGGACAGTGAGAGTGGCGATCCAGTACCCCCGGATCGCCACGGAGTGGGACCCGGAGGCCAGGGAGATTCTCTGGTTAGCGGGGTGTACCGCGAGGGAGCAGGGCCTTACGGTATCGGGATGAATGAAGCTCTCGGTGCTTCCGGAGTCCAGCAGGCAGGAGATCCTGTGCCCATTGACCTTCACTTTGGTTGAAGCAGTCACGAGGTTGTGTGGACGAGACTGGTCAATCGTGGCCAAGGCGACACACGGCTGGTCGTCGGCGGTTGCAGGTGACGAGCGGCCGGATGAGGTGCCCGGGGGGCAGGGGTCCTGGGCCGGGTAAGGTGGCGGCGACCACGGGCCACACGTGGTCCGAGGAGGGGAAGATGGCGGCGCCCACGGGCCGCACGTGGTCCGAGGAGGGGAAGATGGCGGCGCCCACGGGCCGCACGTGGTCCGAGGAGGGGAAGATGGCGGCGCCCACGGGCCGCACGTGGTCCGAGGAGGGGAAGATGGCGGCGCCCACGGGCCGCACGTGGTCCGAGGAGGGGAAGATGGCGGCGCCCACGGGCCGCAAGTGGTCCGAGGAGAGGAAGATGGCGGCGCCCACGGGCCGCAAGTGGTCCGAGGAGGGGAAGATTGCGCCGCCCACGGGCCGCACGTGGGAGGTGCCGGAACAATAGCGGCGACTGAGCGGGCCTGGCACACCGCAGCGAAGTGTCCTTTCTTGCCACAGGCCTTGCAGAGTGCGCTCCGCGCCGGGCAGCGCTGTCGGGGATGTTTGGACCGCCCACAGAAGTAACATTTGGGTCCCCCGGGGTTGGTTGGCTGCCGCACGGCACAGGCGTGGGGTTGGCTGAGGGCGGTTGCTGATGGGGTCCACGATGGTGTGGCCGTCTGCAGAGTCCACGATGCACATGGGGGGTGGGCCACGCGGTTGGGGGTGTAGGCCTGGATGTTGTGTGAAGCGACCTTGAGTGAGAGTGCTAACTTTTTGGTTTCTGCGAGGTCGAGCGTGGCCACTTCTAAGAGGCGCTGGCGGATGTAATCGGACCCTATCCCTGTGACAAATGCGTCTCTCATGAGCAGATTTGAGTGTTCCGTGGCTGTGACAGCCTGACAGTCACAGTCTCTGACTAGGGGAACCGGGGCACGCCAGAAATCTTCCACTGACTCACCAGGATGTTGACGATGCGTGGGAGAGGAGGTACCTGGCGTAGAGTGTGTTAGGCCTCAGAACGTAGTTTTCCTTCAGTAGCGCCATGGCCTCTGCGTAGGTCAGCGCGTCCTGGATAAGAGCTCAGCCGCATGTAAAGGATCTGGATCGTCTGTGCTTCTGGGATTGGGTCTGGCGCAGATCTGATGAATGCTTCGAAACAAGCTGGCCAATGTTCAAAGTCCTTTTTGGCGTTGTCTGCTTGCGGATGCAGCTGCAGGCGATCCGGCTTGATGCAGGTTCTGAAAACTTAGCGTAATAAATTGATGCACGATCAATTACACAAAGACGAGAGTTGGATGTAATTGAGGCTTTATTACACTGAGATGTGTGGCCTCCTACAGCAGCTGGTGAAATGGCTGCTGTACGGGGAGCACAGATATTTATACTCCGCCTACTGGGCGGAGCCAGCAGGCAGGGATCTACCCCCGTACCTGCAGTACAGAGTCTTACCATAAAGCATCTACATCGACATCCTCTGTATACAATTTATACATCAGTGGTGACTACAACAATTAGTTCATCCAAAACTCTCTGCCTACATCCTGTCCCACTCATTCATCACCTCATGTTTACTCTCCTATATTGGCTCCCGGTATCTCACATTTAACAATATTATCCTTCTGTTTAAATCTCAGTGCGTTTTCTTCAGTTTCAGTTTATTAAACTGAGGCCCCGGGGTGGCATGTGGCGCAGTGGTTAGCACTGGGACTGCGGCACCGAGGTCCCAGGTTCGAATCCCGGCCCTGGGTCACTGTTCCGTGTGGAGTTTGCACATTCTCCCCGTGTCTGCCTGGGTTTCACCCCCACCACCCAAAGATGTGCAGGGTAGGTGGATTGGTCACGCTAAATTGCCCCTTAATTGGGAAAAAAATATTTGGGTACACTAAATTAAACAAAAAATTAAACTCAGGCCCCATCATCTGATGACGGATGTTAAGGGTCTCCGCTCACAATCTGTCGAAAGCGGAGAGTTCCTCCAGCGTCCTGGCCAACTCCCTCAGCCCAGCACCATATTGCTGCTGGTGGAATCAAGCTGGCTGCTGTGCTTGCCTGCACCCGATCTGCGTTGAGGCATTTCTGAAAGATGTCACGAGGCGTTGGATAGTCACTGCCGCCTTGAGCCGTTTTGGAGCCCATGTTGTCACGAAGAGGGAGATTTCTGCAGGGATCATTGACGACTGAGAAACTCTGGAAATGGTGCTTCAAACCAGGCGCTCCACATAGTTTCACGTATCTTCAAGCCACATGCGCACAGGCACACACTGGTTCTCGGGTAGTCTCCAGACAGCTGTGTACTATGAAGGATAAACCTGTTTTTCTTTTACCAAATCTTGCAGAGGGATTGGCAGGTGTGTGTGCGGTGGAGGTGATGGGGTAGGGAGAGGTGGTGATGGGATTGGGCGACAGTGCAACATCATACTCCGCAGGGTCGGAAGCCTCAATACTGGATCTGCACCCCGGCCATGTGCATTTATTTCCCCCAAGTGCCGTGTCTCCATGGCCTCCGGTACCTTGGCTCAGTGAATCACAGAATTGGAAGCCACAATGAGAAGCCACGCAGTCCATCATAGGCCTTTGGAAGAACGATCTGATTAGTCCCATAGCCGTGCAAGTCATTTTTTTTATCCGTGTGTGAGTCAAAATGCTAAGTTTTAACCTCATTTGATCCTGCTGTCAGGCAATATCAGCTGCTAGCCATAACTCAGTCGGTAGCATCCTTGCCTTTCAGTGAGAAGTTTGTGAGATCAAGTCCCACTCCAGAACCTGTGCACATAAATCTTAGTTCCCCCCCCCACCCCCAGTGCGGTGCTAGAGGAATGCAGCATTGATCAGCTTTTTGATGAGACTCGCTGCCGAGGCCCAGTCTACCCTCTCGGAGATCCCGTGGCACTAATTTGAAGAAGAGCAAAGGGGTTAGCCCTGGAGTTCTGGCCCATGATTATCCCCCAATCGGTTGTACTAAAAAAAAAAATCAAATATCTGGTCATTATCATATTGCGATCTGTGGGATCTTGCTGTGCACCGACCGACAGCTGCGTTTCCTACATTAGGATGGACTCAATTTGAAAGTGGCCGTAAAGAACTCTGGGATGTCCTGTACTGAAGAATGAATCAAATAAATGCAAAGACCTCTCTCTTATGTCTCGCACGCGTCCCGTGCAGCTGGAGGTCAGGGGTCACCTTACGACCCAAGTAGGCGAGAAGCAAAGTCACTATTTTGCGATCTTGATTTGGAACCCCCCCCCTTTTTCACTGTCCCAAGACCAATAAAAGTGACTCAGGCTGGAGTCAGCTATGTCCAGGAAGACTGGGATGCAAACCTGGGATATTAGGTGCAGCTCAACTCCACCCCCCCCCCCGAGATGTTTCATTGATCCACCAGCCCTGTCTGCACCTCTTCCTGCAATATGTTAGCCGGACGGGTAACTATTGCTGGCTACAGGTCACTGGTTCTGCGGCCTTAGGCTCCACTCTTCTTTTCTACATTAGTGTTTACGCACAAGATCCTTGGACGTTGAACCTGATAAATTATCCATCCTGACCATACTCTTTGCTCACTTATTTGATTTAATGTGTCACTAAAGTTCACCAACCTCCAATGTCAAAGGTCCATTACTGTGGAACATTGGCAAAACAACTATCCCCCCCCCCCCCCCCCCCCCCCTCCCCCACCCGTGACCTTTGGACACGCTCGGGAATAACACTGCACAAGCAGAGTTCTGGGGGCAGAGGGAATTTCTTCTGTGATTTTCAAATTGTTGTATTTTTGTCCAAGTTCCCCCGTGGCCCTGGTACTCTTAGTAATTTGCTGCAGCCCTCCGACCCTCTGGGATCTCTGTGTTCCCTCCCATTCGCGCCTCTTGCCCTTCCCACCATTGGCGGCCGTGCCATCAGCTGCCTGGGCTTCAGTTGCTGTTCCAGGACGTTGCCCCAGCGACAGTGAAGAAACGGCCGATATGTTTCCAAGTTAGGATGGTGAGTGACTTGGAGGGGAACCTCCAGGTGGGTGGGGTTGCCAGGTATCTGCTGCCCTTGTCCTTCTAGATCGGTGTTCTTCAAACTTCTTTTCCGGGGACCCATTTTTACCAACCGGCCAACCTTCGGGACCCAACCCGGCCGACCTTCGCAACCCACGCCGGCCGACCTTCGCAGCCCGCGCTGGCCGAGCTTCGTGACCCACGCCGGCCGAGCTTCGTGACCCAACCCGGCCGACCTTCGCGACCCACGCTGGCCGACCTGCGCGACCCACCATTTTCTCTTACCTTGTTTGCTGCTGACAAAAATGGAGGAAATGGTTTTGGGTCCCTTTGGCCCTCGTACTCGCTCCTCCAATGGAACCTGTTGGATGAAGGTGAAGCCTTCCGGTGTCGCAAAGTATGGAGTCTCCATCTGACCAAAGTTTTGCATTTTTTTCCTGTAAAATTTTATCAAATAAAACCCTGCCGAACTTGTAAAAAATTTTTTTAAAAATGAATAAAATAAATGAAAGAAATTAAAATTAAATTAATAAAATAAATGAATAAAATGAATAAACCCCCCCACAAAACAAAAATCTGTGACCGTTTTTTAAAAAAGCGGCCGCACTGCGGATGTGTGCCCGATCATCTGCATGCAGTCACAAAACAGCGCATGTGCGCCGATGATCAGGCACACATGCGCAGCGCGGCCGCATTTTTTTTTTACATGTTTGTGGCCATTTTGAAGGCCGCTTGCAGCCGGCGTTATGAACAGCCGGCTGCTGCCGCTGTTGCACACACGTTTGTGCGAATGGGAGCGCTGCGACGGATGGGTCCTCGACCCTCCTGACACCCGCCCACGACTCACCCGTGCCCCCAGGTTTGACAGTGCTTGTTCTAGACGGTACACACGGCTGCCACTGTTCATCAGTGGTGGTGGAAGTGAATGGAAGGAGGAGCAATCAAGCGGGGCTGCTTTGTCCTAGATGGTGTTGAGCTTCTTGCACGTTGTTGGAGCTGCACTCATCCAGGCAAGTGGAGAGTATTCCATCACACTCCTGACTTGTGCCTTATCGATGGTGGACAGGCTTTGGGGGGTCAGGAGGTGAGTTACTCACAGTAGGATTCTAGCCTTTGACCTACCCTGGTAGCCACAGTATTAATGTGGCTGGGTCCAGTTCAGTTTCTGATCAATGGTAACCCCCAGGATGTGATTGTCGGGGATTCAGCGACGGTAATGCCATTCAATGTCAAGGTCCGATGGTTAGATCCTCTCTTGTAGGAGATGGTCATTGCCTGGCACTTGTGTGGTGTGACTGTAACTTGCCACTTGTCAGCCCCGAGCCTGGATATTGTCCAGGTCTCGCTGCATTTGGACATGGACTGCTTCATTATCTGAGGCGTCGCGAATGGTGCTGAACATTGTGCAGTCATCCACAAACATCCCCACTTCTGACCTTATGATGGAAGGGACAGCCATTGATGAAGCAGCTGAAGATGGTTGGGTCTAGGTCACTACCCCACGGAGCTCCAACCTGGCCAATACTGTCCCATCAGTCTACTCTCGATTATCAGCAAAGTGATGGAAAAGGTTCTCAAGAGTGCTATCAAGCGGCACTTACTCATAGAATCCCAACAGTGGAGATGGATTTCGGCCCATTGAGTTTGCATCGAACCTCTGAAAGAGCACCCTACCTAGGCCCAATCCCCCATTCTATCCCTGTAACCCCACCTAGGCCCAATCCCCCATTCTATTCCTGTAACCCCACCTAGGCCCAATCCCCCATTCTATCCCTGTAACCCTACCTAGGCCCAATCCCCCATTCTATTCCTGTAACCCTACCTAGGCCCAACCCCCCATTCTATCCCTGTAACCCTACCTAGGCCCAATCCCCCATTCTATCCCTGTAACCCTACCTAGGCCCAACCCCCCATTCTATCCCTGTAACCCTACCTAGGCCCAATCCCCCATTCTATCCCTGTAACCCTACCTAGGCCCAATCCCCCATTCTATCCCTGTAACCCTACCTAGGCCCAATCCCTCATTCTATCCCTGTAACCCCACCTAGGCCCAATCCCCCATTCTATCCCTGTAACCCTACCTAGGCCCAACCCCCCATTCTATTCCTGTAACCCCACCTAGGCCCAATCCCCCATTCTATCCCTGTAACCCTACCTAGGCCCAATCCCTCATTCTATCCCTGTAACCCCACCTAGGCCCAATCCCCCATTCTATCCCTGTAACCCCACCTAGGCCCAATCCCCCATTCTATCCCTGTAACCCTACCTAGGCCCAATCCCCCATTCTATCCCTGTAACCCTACCTAGGCCCAATCCTCATTCTATCCCTGTAACCCCACCTAGGCCCAATCCCCCATTCTATCCCTGTAACCCTACCTAGGCCCAATCCCCCATTCTATCCCTGTAACCCTACCTAGGCCCAATCCCCCATTCTATCCCTGTAACCCCACCTAGGCCCAATCCCCCATTCTATCCCTGTAACCCCACCTAGGCCCAATCCCCCATTCTATCCCTGTAACCCTACCTAGGCCCAATCCCCCATTCTATCCCTGTAACCCTACCTAGGCCCAATCCCCCATTCTATCCCTGTAACCCTACCTAGGCCCAATCCCCCATTCTATCCTTGTAACCCTACCTAGGCCCAATCCCCCATTCTACCCCTGTAACCCTACCTAGGCCCAATCCCCCATTCTATCCCTGTAACCCTACCTAGGCCCAATCCCCCATTCTATCCCTGTAACCCCACCTAGGCCCAATCCCCCATTCTATCCCTGTAACCCCACCTAGGCCCAATCCCCCATTCTATCCCTGTAACCCCACCTAGGAGCAATCCCCCATTCTATCCCTGTAACCCTACCTAGGCCCAATCCCCCATTCTATCCCTGTAACCCTACCTAGGCCCAATCCCCCATTCTATCCCTGTAACCCCACCTAGGCCCAATCCCCCATTCTATCCCTGTAACCCTACCTAGGCCCAATCCCCCATTCTATCCCTGTAACCCTACCTAGGCCCAATCCCCCATTCTATCCTTGTAACCCTACCTAGGGCCAATCCCCCATTCTACCCCTGTAACCCTACCTAGGCCCAATCCCCCATTCTATCCCTGTAACCCCACCTAGGCCCAATCCCCCATTCTATCCCTGTAACCCCACCTAGGCCCAATCCCCCATTCTATCCCTGTAACCCCACCTAGGACCAATCCCCCATTCTATCCCTGTAACCCTACCTAGGCCCAATCCCCCATTCTATCCCTGTAACCCTACCTAGGCCCAATCCCCCATTCTATCCCTGTAACCCCACCTAGGCCCAATCCCCCATTCTATCCTTGTAACCCTACCTAGGCCCAATCCCCCATTCTACCCCTGTAACCCTACCTAGGCCCAATCCCCCATTCTATCCCTGTAACCCTACCTAGGCCCAATCCCCCATTCTATCCCTGTAACCCTACCTAGGCCCAATCCCCCATTCTATCCCTGTAACCCTACCTAGGCCCAATCCCCCATTCTATCCCTGTAACCCCACCTAGGCCCAATCCCCCATTCTATCCCTGTAACCCTACCTAGGCCCAATCCCCCATTCTATCCCTGTAACCCTACCTAGGCCCAATCCCCCATTCTATCCCTGTAACCCCACCTAGGCCCAATCCCCCATTCTATCCCTGTAACCCTACCTAGGCCCAATCCCCCATTCTATCCCTGTAACCCCACCTAGGCCCAATCCCCCATTCTATCCTTGTAACCCCACCTAGGCCCAATCCCCCATTCTATCCCTGTAACCCCACCTAGGCCCATACCCCCATTCTATTCCTGTAACCCTACCTAGGCCCAATCCCCCATTCTATCCCTGTAACCCCTACCTAGGCCCAATCCCCCATTCTATCCCTGTAACCCTACCTAGGCCCAATCCCCCATTCTATCCCTGTAACCCTACCTAGGCCCAATCCCCCATTCTATCCCTGTAACCCCACCTAGGACCAATTTAGCGTAGCTAATCCACCGAACCTGCACATTTTTGGACTTTGGGAGGAAATCGGAGCACCCGGAGGAAACCCACACAGACACGTGGAGAATGTGCAGACTCCGCACAGTCACCCAAGTTTGGCATTGAACCCTGGTATCTGGCGCTGTGAGGCAGCAGTGCTAACTGTGCTGCATTAGCAATAATCTGCTCACTGATGCTCAGTTTGGGTTATGTCAGGGCCACTGAACCCCCCCCTGCCCACATTACAGGCCTAGGATAAAAGAGCTGAATTTCAGCTGTGAGGTGAGAGTGACTGCCCTTGACATTAAATGAACATTTTATCGAGTGCGCCATCAAGGAACCCCGGCAAAATGAAAGTGAACGGGGATCGAGGAAAACTCCCCACCGGTTGGAGTCACACCTGGCACGACGGAAAATGGCTAATGTTGTTGGAGGTCAATCATTTCAGTCCCAAGATATGACAACAAGAGTTCCTCACGATAATATCCTGGACTCAACCATTTCCAGCTGCTTCATCAATGACCATTTCTTAGTCATTAGGTCAGACGTGGGAATGCTCACTCATGATTGGACGTCCAGTATGACTTGCAACCCCACAAATGGTGAAGCCATCCCAGCCAATGTGCAATGAATTATGGACAACAATGAGCCTTTGGCTGATTATTGGCAAGTAACTTTCATGCCACACAAATGCCAGGCAATCAATGACCATCTCTGAAAGGATCCTGAGACAAGTAACAGACCTCCTGACCGCACCCTACAAGGCACAAGTCAGGAGTGTAATGGAATACTCTCCACTTGCCTGGATGAGTGCAGCTCCATCAACACAGGGGCTGTTTAGCACACTGGGCTAAATCGCTGGCTTTGAAAGCAGGCCAAGGCAGGCCAGCAGCACGGTTCAATTTTCATACCAGCCTCCCCGAACAGGTGCCGGAATGTGGCGACTAGGGGCTTTTCACAGTAACTTCATTGAAGCCTACTTGTGACAATAAGCGATTTTCATTTCATTTCATTTCAACACTCAAGAAGCTCGACGCCATCCAGGACAAAGTAGCTTGATTGGCACAAACGTTCAAACCTCCACCACCAAAACACAGTGGGAACAGTGAACACCATCTACAAGATGCACTGCAGGAACTCACCAAGGCTCCTCAGGCAGCACCTTCCAAACCCACTACCATCTAGAAGGACAAGAGCAGCAGATACCCAGGAACCCCACCACCTGGAAGTTCCCCTCCAAGTCGCTCCCCACCCTGACTTGGAAATACATCGCCGTTCCTTCACTGTCTCTGTGTCGAAATCCTGAAACTCCCTCCCTAACAGCACTGTGGGTGTACCTACACCTCAGAGACTGCAGCGGTTCAACATGGCGGCTCAGCACCACCTTCTCGGGGGAAGTTAGAGATGGGAACAAATGCTGGCCTAGCCGGGGAGATCCTGCATCCCACTGAAAGAATAAAAATATCTCCCTTGATTCTATTCGAGCCCAATCATCCATAGCTCTCTGGGACACAGAATTCAAAACATTCCCAATCCTTTGAATGGACAAATATTTCCTCGTATCAGCCCTAAATGACTGACGCTACATCTCGTGATTATGTTCCCTCTTCTACACTCGCCAACAGCCTCTCAGAATCCTGCATGCTTTAATGAGATCAACTTTCATTCTTCCAAAATCCAGAGAGTATGGGTCCAATCGACTTGATCTCATTACAACTCTCTCATCCCAAGAATCATTCTAGTGATCCTTCGCTGTACTCTCTCCAAAACACGTTTACCATCCTTCCTTGGGTACAGAGAGTAAAACGGTACACTGTACTCCACGTGAGGTCTCGCCAAAATCCTGTACAATTATAGCGAGACGTCCTTACACATGTACTCTAACCCACCTGCAGTAAAGGCCAACACACCAGTTGCTTTCCCAATTTTTAAAAAATATAAATTTAGATTACCCAGTTATTTTTTCCAATTAAGGAGCAATTTAGCATGGCCAGTCCACGTACGCTGCACATCTTTGGGTTGTGGGGGCGAAACCCGCGCAGACACGGGGAGAATGTGCAAACTCCTCACGGAGCACCCGGAGGAAACCCACGCCGACACGAAAGTGCAAACTCCACATGAATGAAAATGAAATGAAATGAAAATCGCTTATTGTCACAAGTAGGCTTCAATGAAGTTACTGTGAAAAGCTCCTAGTCGCCACATTCCGGCGCCTATCCGGGGAGGCTGGTACGGGAATCGAACCGTGCTGCTGGCCTGCTTGGTCTGCTTTAAAAGCCAGCGATTTAGCCTTGTGAGCTAAACCAGCCATAGACAGTCACCCAAGGCCGGAATTAAACCCGGGTCCCTGGCACTGTGAGGCAGCAGCGCTAACCACTGTGCCACCGTTGCGTCCCCATGGTACCAGTTCAAAGAAGAGAAGGCGAGTTCTCTGATCTTGGCCAATAGTCAGACCTCAACTAACTTTAAGTAAAACAGGCCATTGCTGTTTGTGGGATCTTTCTGTGTGCAGATTGGCTTCGGTGTTTTCTACAACACTGCCTACACTTTAAGAAAAAAAGAATCTCAGTTAGCTGTAAAGCAGTTTGGGAAATTCTGAGGGAGAAACGGGCGCCATATAAATGCCAGCGATCTTTCTGTTTACAGGCCTGGTTGTTCAGGGCTCCAATGGAGAGTTTGTCTTCCTCACCAGCGAGGAGCGAGTTGAGGTTGTTCGCAGAGTGAGGCAGGTGCTGCCTGAGGAGAAGCTTCTGGTCGCTGGATCAGGCTGTGAATGTAAGTGGAGATTATGAATGTTCAGAGGCAACCGAACAGAATGGTGCGCGGACAGGGGAATGGTTCAGAATAGAGTTCAGACTCCCCACCAGAACCATAAGAGCCTCGGCCTAGCTGTAAAAGGATGTGGGGTTCGCTGCTGGTGAGGCAGGGGCAGGTGCAGTGGGGTGGGTGATGTGATGGAGGTGTAAAGAGCCAGTCTGGGTAACCTGCTGGACCCCGGGATAAACTGTCTAAATACTACTGCACCGAGGAACAGCTGAGAGAACCGGGGGGGACGGTAACACACCGTCACGGCTCTGCTGTTGCTTTAGGCACTCGGGCCTGGTCGCGGTTCACCTGTAACCGTCCGATGATTTTCCGGCAAACAAATGAGAACCTCGGTTATGGATCAGTGGACATGATCCTGTCGCCGTGGTTACTGCGAACAGGTTAAGCAGCAATTGTGCTTCATTTTCCAACAGCCACGGAGGCCACCATTGCGATGACCCGCAATATGGCAGAAGCAGGGGCAGCCGCAGCGATGGTGATTACCCCGTGTTACTATCGAGGCAGAATGAACAGCGCTGCCTTCATAGAGCACTACACACAGGTAACAGCGACACAAATACCTGGTTATCGAGAGCTGTTAATAGCCAAATGCTACTGCTCAGTTCAGTTATTTGTTTCTCCTTCCTTGCCCCATTAAAGACTGTTGGAAGGAACAACGTTTACTTTGTGCGTGTGTATATAAAGAGGAGACCCTTCTTCCCTCCTCCCCTGCTTTCTTTTTCTCACAGTCTACCTCTCCCTCCCTCCGTCCTTCTGCTCCTTCAACCCTACCCAGCATCTCCTCCCCTACTCTGTCTCTCTACCTCTACCTCTTTCTCTGTCTCTGCTTCTGTCTCTCTCTCTATCTGTCTCTCTCTCTCTCTCTCTCTCTGTCTCTGTCTCTCTCTGTCTTTCTGTCTGTCTGTCTCTCTCTCTCTCTGTCTCTCTCTCTCTCTGTCTCTCTCTCTCTCTGTCCTCTCTCTCTCTGTCTATCTCTGTCTTTTCTATCTCTGTCTCTCTCGGTGTCTTTCTGTCTGTCTCTGTCTCGCTCTCTCTCTCTCTGTCTCTCTCTCCCCTCTGCTCTCTCTCTCTGTCTCTGTCACTCTCTCTGTCTCCTCTCTGTCTCCTCGCGCTCTGTCACTTCTCTCTGTCTCTTCTCTCTGTCTCTGTCTCTCTCTCTCTGTCTCTCTCTCTCTGTCTCTCTCTCTCTTCTCTGTCTGTCTCCTCTCTCTGTCTGTCTCTCTGTCTCCTCTCTCCGTGTGTGTTACTCTCTGTCTCTGTCTCCTCTCTCTCTCTGTGTTACTCTCCGTCGTCTCTGTCTCTCTCCTCTCTGTCTCTCCTCTCTGTCTGTCCTCTCTCTCTCTGTCTCTCTCTCTCTGTCTGTCTGTCTCTCTGTCTCTCTCTCTCTGTCCTCTCTGTCTCTGTCTCTCTGTCTCTCTCTCTGTCTCTCTCTGTCTGTCTCACTCTCTCTGTCACTCTCTCTGTCTCTCTCTGTCACTCTCTCTGTCACTCTCTCTGTCACTCTCTCTGTCTCTCTCTCTGTCTCTGTCTCTCTCTCTGTCTGTCTCTCTGTCTCTCTCTCTCTGTCTCTCTGGGGCTTTTCACAGTAACTTCATTTGAAGCCTACTTGTGACAATAAGCGATTTTCATTTCATTTCATTTTATTTCTCTCTCTCTTTATCTGTCTCTCTCTCTCTCTCTCTCTCTCGCTCCGTTGCGTTCATGTTTCCTCTGTCTCTTGACCATTTCATTGTTCATAAATCATAACATTTCCCTTTCTCGGTGTGAATGTGACGACTGCATCAGAAGATTTCATATCAAAGCCAAACTGAAGTTTGATGGTTTTAATTGATCAGAGAGAGCTCCACTCACCCAGAGTCCAAAAAAACAAGTCAGCGTTGAACTGTCAGTGAATAATTAAAAAAGACTTGCATTCCTAAAACATGACCATAACAAGTCCCAAAGTGCTGCCCAAAGTAGAGCCAATTAAGTACTTTATGAAGTGTAGCCACTGTTATAATGTAGCCAATTTGTGCACAGCATGCTCCCACAAAGATCATTGTGATAATGATCAGTTCAGCTGTATGAGAGATACAGGCTGACAGGTCAGGTTTGGTTCTGCTGGAGTTTGGAAGAGTTAAGCAGCGACTTGATTGAAACATATAAGATCCTGAGGGGTATTGACAGGGTGGATGTGGAGAGGATCTAGAACTAGGGGGTTACTGATTAAAAATAAGGGGCCGCCCATTGAAAACCGGGATCGTGGGTCTGAGGATCTCCTGAAGAGATGATGGAAGCAGAGGGCGCAATTTAATGGCAAAGAAACACACTTTGGGCGCGTTCAGCCAGGTATTTCCTGGCGCTTGCAGTGTCTAGAACGAGCCCGCTATTAAACGGGACTCTGCTTTTTTTGGGGCCAGGGGGAGGAACGACCCGCCGAGTCTACACTTAGACTCATTTCCTGCACCAGCGAGCTCAGATCGGCATTGCAGGAAGAGATCGTGGCACCATTTTTAAATGGTCCCAATCTCTGCACCCCCCCCCCCCCCCCCACCACCACCACCACCACCACCACCACCACAGCCTCCAGACTCCCCCCAATGCCCCGACTTACCATTCAGGAGGTTCTCGAGCCCCCCCACACCCACTTTGTAAGGGCATGGCACCACCAGACCCAATCACTGCCAGATTAGCAGTGCCACAGAGCCCAGGTGGCATTGAGAGTGCCATGATGCCACCCTGCTCAGAGCCTGACCACCTGGCAGCCCCCGATCGCCTCCACGTTTGAGGGCACCCGTACTAAACGGCGCCCGGTCGGGATCTCCGAGGCCATGCTGTTGGGACCCGTGCCTTGGGTAACTCTGGCACAGACGTACTCACGGGAGGCCAACTCTTCACTTGAATATGTAAATCTGGATCCCACCCAGATGTAGCGAGTGTTGTAAATCTCGCGAGAGGCCTCGCCGCATCTCGAGTCGGGCTTTAGATCGCACCCAGAGTCTTTGAATATCTTTAAAGGAGAGGTGGATCGATTCTTGGTAAGCAAGGGGGTGAAAGGTTATTGGGGGTGGGTGCGATGCAGATTGGAGGTTACTGTCAATCAGCCGTGATCTTATACAGTGGAGCAGACTCGAGGGGCCGAATGGCATACTCCTGTTCCTTGTTTCTCCGTATATTCCTACGTATAAATATTGGTCAGGAGGCCAGGATACCTCCCATGGTCTTTTAAAAATAATGCCATAAAATCTCCTGAGAGAGGATGGAAAGGTGACGCACGGTGGCGCAGTGGGTTAGCACTGCTGCCTCAGGGCACCGAGGTCCCAGGTTCGATCCCTGACCCTGGGTCACTGTCTGTGTGGAGTTTGCACATTCTCCCCGGGTTTGCGTGGGTTTCACCCCCACAACCCAAAAGATGTGCAAGGTAGGAGGATTGGCCATGCTAAATCGGCCCTTCAATTGGAAAACCATAATTGGGTACTTTAAATATATTGGTTAAAATCGAGAGGATGGAAAGAGCCCTGGTCCAGCATCTCATCTGAAAGACGGCACCTCCAACACTACAGCACCCCCTCAGTACCGATTTTTATGGTCATGTTCTGGAGAAGACAACTTTTGGATTCTGAGGTGATAATGCTACCAACTGAACCATGGATGATGGGAAGTGGACAAAAGAGTTTTGTACAAATGTATTTGCCAGTGCTATACCATGGTGTGATCCTACCATGCTGCTCTCTTCAGCTGTGAGTGTGGGAACAAGGGTGAGGTTAGTGTAACACTCCCACGCTGCTGGGAGCCAGGGCGTGGGCGGGGGACCTTGTAACCCGGTTACTCTGATTTTCTTTTTTTTAAATTCAGGTAGCTGATGCCTCACCTGTGCCAGTCGTATTGTACAGTGTCCCGGGTAACACGGCATTGGAGCTACCAATGGACGCCATTCTCACTCTTTCTCAACATCCCAACATCATCGGGCTGAAGGACAGTGGCAACAATGTAAGTGGTCATCGTCATTCTTGCTTCCCCTCTTGGGACTTGCAGTAAAAGGTGGCCATTCAGCCCCTCTGAGCGAGTCCCATGGTTGATCTATATCTTAAACTCCATCATCCCACCAAAGTTCCATAGCTCTTGTTCCATAACCATTACTAACCTTGAACTTTTCAAATGATGCATACTCCAACCCCATTCTCCACAGTTGGAAGAGAGAGTTCCTGACTTCCATACTCAAGTGTTGGCTAGTGTAGACTTGAGAGATGAACAGATACCTCCAACACTGATGAAGGTTCAACTCAATTTTATTAACTACTTCTAACTAACTAACACACGATGACTGTGGGTCTAAATGATGCTAACTTAAACTAGAGACCTAAGCCTTGTCCGAACCAGTTGATTCTCTCAGCACGTGGTGTGAGTCTGTGCTGGGCTGGATGAGTTCCTGTTACACTGAGAGGCAGCACCCAGAATGAGCGGGAACCGTGGTGTCCTCTGCCTTTATAGTGTGTGTATTCTAACTGGTGATTGGCTGCGGTGTTTGTACATGTCGATTGGTCCCTGTGCGTGTCCATCAGTGTGTGTCTGCACCATGATATACTGGTGTATATTATGACACATACCTTTGTTTTTTTGCGAAGATTCGCATCCTGACTTCACCCCTGAACTCTAATTTTAAAGTTGCATCAAATTAGCTGCACTGATGTGTGAGATAACGTTGGGGATCAGGAGGAAGCATCCTAGCAGAGCCTGGTCCCGATCTTGCTACCAGCAGGAGGCACTAGATTGTGACTGGGTCAGGAATTCTCCCACCATTTGGTTCCATCCTTCCTCCAGCCCAGACATTGCTCAGTTCCAAGGGTCAGCTGAATCACTATGTAAGAAGGGAGCGAGCGAGAAGACCATCCAGTCTGCTCCGCCATTCAATCATGGCTGATATTTTTCTCATCCCCATTCTCCTGCCTTCTCCCCATAACCCCTGATCCCCTTATTAATCAAGAACCTATCTATCTCTCGTCTTAAAGACACTCAGTGATTTGGCCTCCAGAACCTTCTGCGGCAAAGAGTTCCACAGATTCACCACCCTCTGGCTGAAGAAATTCCTCCTTCATCTCTGTTTTAAAGGATCATCCTCGTAGTCTGAGATTGTGTCCTCTGGTTCTAGTTTCTCCTACTAGTGGAAACATCCTCTGCACATCCACTCTATTGAGGCCTGTAAGTTTCAATGAGATCCCCCCTCATCCTCCTAAACTCCAACGAGTACAGACCCAGAGTCCTCAATCGTTCCTCTTCCGACAAGCTCTTCATTCCAGGGATCATTCTGGTGAACCTCCTTTGTATCATCTCCAAGGCCCAGCACATCCTTCCTAGATACGGCGCCCAGAATTGCTCGCAATATTCTAAATGGGGCCTGACCAGAGCCTTAAACAGCTTCAGAAGTACATCCCTGCTCTTGTATTCTAGCCCTCTCTACATGAAAACTTTTTAAAAATATATATTTATTGAAATTTTTGTAAAATTTTATAACAAAAACAGAAAAAGAACAATAGGCGTTAAACATTAACATAGTGCAAAAATAGATACTTCCCCAAACGGCTCTGTCTTCACAGACCACCGAAAAAAACAAAACAAACAAACACAACACTAACCCCCCCCCCCCCCACCGATATTTTCAATTAAATTTCCCCAAGAAAGTCGACGAACGACTGCCACCTCCGGGAGAACCCTAACATTGATCCTCTTAAGGCAAACTTTATTTTCTCGAGATTGAGAAACCCCAGCCATGTCACTAACCCAGGTCTCTACACTGTCATGTGTGCCCGGTGAATCACTTTAAACTGTATTAGACTGAGCCTGGCACATGATGAGGAGGAATTGACCCTACTTAGGGCTTCCGCCCATAGTCCCAGCTCTAACTCCCCATCTAACTCCTCCTCCACTTGCCTTTAAGCTCCTCCACAGGGGTTTCCTCTGCCTCCAGCAGCTCCTGGTAGATATCCGACACTTTCCCCTCCCCCTCCCAGGTACTGGACACTACTCTCTCCCGTAGCCCCCGTAGCGGCAGCAGCGAGAAGGCCACCACCTGCTTCCTCAGGAAGATTCGCACTTGTAAAGACCTAAAGCCGTTCCCTGGTGGTAATTTAAACTTGTCCTCCAGCGCCTGCAGGCTGGTAAAGCTCCTATCTATAAACTGGTCACCCATCGTTCTAATGCCCGCCCTCTGCCAGGTCTGGAACCCGCTGTCCATCCTACCCAGCAGCAACCTGTGGTTATTACATACCGGGGTCCAGACTGACGCTCCCTCCACCCTCTTGTGTCTCCTCCACTGCCCCCAGATCTTCAGTGTCGCCACCCACCACCGGACGTGTGGAGTATCGGGCCGGCGAGAACGGCAGAGGCGCCGCTACCAGCGTTCCCAAACTGGTGCCTTTGCATGACGCTGCCTCCAACCGTTCCCATGCCAACCCCCCCCCCCCCCCCCCCCCCCCCCCCCCCCCCCCATACCCACGTCTTGTTTGCCCACACAAATCCCGAGATGATCTTATTAACCTGCTCGAAAAAGGCCTGCGGGGTGAAGATGGGAAGGCACTGGAATACTAATAAGAACATGGGGAGGACGGTCATTTTCACGGTCTGTACCCTCCCCGCCAGTGACAGCGGGAGCATGTCCCATCTCTTAAAGTCCCCTTCCATTTCTTCCACCAGCCGGGTCAAATTAAGCTATCTCTACATGAAATCTAACATTGCATTTGCCATCCTAACTGCCGACTGAACCTGCACGTTAACCTCAAGAGAATCCTTAACTATGACTCCTAAGAACCTTTGTGCTTCTGATTTGTGAAGCCTTTTCCCATTTAAGAAAATAGTCGATGCCTCTGATCTACAGACTGTTGGTCTTACATCAGTGGTGGAGAAAATGGAGAAAGTGGTAGAGAATCTATTGTAAAGGGTGTGATAAATTGACATGTGATCCAATTGGGCAGAGTCAGCATAGTTTTACGAATGGGAAATCATGTTTGATAAACTTGTTGGGACTTTATTGAAGATGTTACAAAATTGACAAGGAGAGTCGATGGATTTAGTATATTTGGATTTTCAGAAATTCTGATAAAATCCCCCAGGGGAGGTTAATTAGCAAAACAAAAGTATGTGAAATAGGAGGCAACATACTGTTAAGGAGTGAGGATTGGAAAACAGACAGAAAGCAGAGAGTAGGAATAAATGGGTTATTCTCGCTTCGCCAGGCTGTGGCTAGTGGGGTACCGCAAGGATCATGACTTGGGCCCCAGCTGTTCACAATATATGTCAACGATTTAGATGTTGGGACCAAATGTAATATTTCCAAGTTTGGGGATGATACGAAGATAGGCGGGAAATGTGTGTCGTGAGGACAATGTACAGCGGCTACAGGAGGATTTGGAAAGAATTAGTGAGTGAACATAGAAAATACAGTGCAGAAGGAGGCCATTCGGCCCATCGAGTCTGCACTGACCCACTTAAGCCCTCACTTCCACCCTATCCCCGTAACCCAATAACCCCTCCTAACCTTTTTTTTTTGGACACTAAGGGCAATTTATCATGGCCAATCCACCTGACCTGCACGTCTTTGGACTGTGGGAGGAAACCGGAGCACCCGGAGGAAACCCACGCAGACACGGAAGAACGTGCAGACTCCGCACAGGCAGTGACCCAGCAGGGAATCAAACCCGGGACCCTGGCGCTGTGAAGTCACAGTGCTAGCCACTTGTGCTACCGTGTTGCCCCAGATGAGGCGACATTTCTTGACACAGAGGGTTGTGAATCTTTGAAATTCTCTACATCAGGGGGCTGTGGAAGCTCACTCATTATGTTTAATGTAGAGATTGATAGATTTCTGATTAACAATAATGTAAAGGGTTATGGGGATAGTGTGTAAAAGGCATCAAAGTGTTCAATCAGCCACGATCGTATTGAATGGCGGAGCAGGCTCGATGGGCTGAATGGCCTATTCCTGATCCTATGTTCCTAGTACATGTAAATCAATTGTCTTTGTATTCCGCTCTCTGGAGGGGGGCTTGATTCCAAAACTTCCTGATTTGAAGGCAAGAGTGCGACACACTGAATCACAGCCGGTTACACAGAGGGCGGGATTCTCCGGCCGCGTCCGCCCGGCGATCGGAGAATCCCGCCCGAGGTCAGTGGACTTCTCCATTGTCCGCATCTCGCCCTTGGCCTTCCTGAGGCGGGTGGGGTGGAAGAATCCAGCCCAAAGTGTTTCAATCCCTCAGACCTTTGAGCTGCATCCCTCGCTCTTTCCCACAGGTGGCAGAGGAGGGCAGGCAGTTTGAGACGCTGCAAATGCTGCCCTGAATGTAGACGATTGGGGTAATTCCCCCCCTGCCAATCACTCCTGGGAACCAACCGGCTGTAAATAGCTGGGATCGATTTTAACTACATCGTTTGTATTAAGTAACTATCTTCCACGAACTGCATTTTGCCAGAGAAATAATCCTGCTTTTATTGGGAGATGTTGCTGTAGTTTCTGTCGTGATTTTATTCACTGTGGTTTGTAAGGACTCTATTATTAAAAGAGACACTGTTTACTGTGAGTCCTGTTGTAAGCCATGCCACATCTCTAACTCACTGACTGACTGGCAATAGACACTTTTATCATTCATTCACCTTCCTCAGATTACAAGAATTGCACTGATCGTTCACAAAACCAAGAACCAGGATTTCCAAGTGCTGGCTGGATCGGCAGGGTACCTCCTTGCAGCTTATTCAGTAGGTAAGTAGCAGCCCAGTGTGGTGAGAGGAAACCAGACATGTGCTGGTTAATACAAGTGAAGTGCCCAAAATGAGGCCATTTGGCCCATCGTGCTTGTTCTTTGAAAGAGTTATCAGATCCGTCTCACTTATTGCGTGTTTTTTCGATTGTCCCTCGGGAAATGGGGAAGCAAAGGACCAGCTCTGCAGGTCTGAGGTGTCACAGAATTCCTGCAGTACGCTGTGGTGTGAGGTGCCCCGGAGAGTGAATGCCTCCACCTCGTGCGCGAGGTTGGGGCTGATACAGCTGAAGGTGGTATACAGAGCACACCTCACGAGGGAGAGGATGAGCCAGCTCTTTGAGGGGGTAGCAGATGTGTGTGAACGTTGCGGGGGGGGGGGGGGGGGGGGGGGGGGGAGCTGCTAATCACGTTCATATGTTTTGGTCCTGTCCAAAGCTAGAGGATTACTGGGAGGAGGTGTTTAGGGTGATTTCTAAAGTGGTGCACGTGAAACTGGACCCGGGCCCTCGGGAGGCCATATTCGGGGTGTGGGACCAGCCGGGGATGGAAACGGGCACGGAGGCAGATATCGTAGCCTTCGCCTCATTGATCGCCCAAAGGCGGATCCTGCTGGGATGGAGAGCAACCTCTCCACCCTGTGCCCTGGCGTGGCGGGGGGACCTGTTGGAATTCTTGACTCTTAAGAAGGTTAAGTTTGAACTGAGGGGAAGGATGGAGGGGTTCTACAATTCATGGGCATTATTCATCATGCACTTTCAAGAACTGGATAACATCGAACATTAGTTGGGGGGGGGGGATGGGTGGGAGGGTTGGGGGAGGGGGGCTGTGTGTGTTGATGGTGACTATGGGTGATTCCTGATTCCTTTTTGTCATTTGTTTATGTTAACATGCGGGCTAATGTTTGGGGTTTGGTGGGAGGAGGGGATCGTTGTTATTGTTATGGGGATTGACATATTTGTTACTGATTATTGTTTATTGTTGGTGGGTGTAAATTTGGGAGAAAATGTGAAAAAGGAGGAGAATAAAGAAATATTTGAAAAAAAAACATTCTTGCAGTACAGTAGGAGGCCATTCAGCCCATCGAGTCCACACCGACCTTTCGAAAGAGCAGTCTACCTAAACCCCACTCCCCCGCCCTATCCCGGAACCCCACGATTTGATCATGGCCAGTCCACCGAACCTGCACATCTTTGGACCGTGGGAGGTGTCATGTGAGAGTCCCTTGAAGAAAAGTGTGTTTTATCAAATGGCTGCAGTGATGTCATTGTGTGGGTGGAGCTGGAATGCGATTCTGCTTTTTACTTTTGTTTTGAGCGGGAAGCTCTATTTGGCTGTGTTTTAGTTTTGTTACATTCTGTTGGAGAGCTGCATTCAAACCAAGCAGATGTATCCTGGCCTCTCTCTGTATGTCAAACAAGGTGTTTAGATCATTCGATGATCTAAAAGTAATACGTGTTTCTGTAAAGAATTTAAACCTGCTGTCTTTGTTAAAAAGTATTTTGGCTTATGGCTGTTGTGAGGAAAGTTACTAAGGGTTACCTATAGAGTATTGTATCTTTTTGAGGGCTTATCAGTGTTAGTAGTTGGTAAGATATTTACTGTGGGTTTATAAAATGTTAGCTGGAGTCATAGAAGAAACATTGTTTGTTTTAAAAATACTTTAAATCTCTGCTGCATCACACCTGGAGTGGGCCCTTGTGCTCCCCATAACCAAAATCTATTCAAAGGTGTGGGTCAAGTGAACTCCATGAGACACTTTGCTGTTCTCCAAACCCTGGCCCATAACAGAGGAAACCGGAGCAGCCGGAGGAAACCCACGCACACACGAGGAGAATGTGCAAACTCCACGCACACAGTCACCCAAGGCTGGAATTGAACCCAGATCCCTGGTGCTGTGAGGCATCAGTGATAACCACTGTGCCACCGTGCTGCCCAATGAAATGTAAGTTTCTGAGAAGTTACCCTCTCTCTCTCTCTCTCCTCGTGAGGGACTCAACGTGAGGCAACAGCTGGCGTCAGGGTTCAGTGAAATGGGATTTCCTTTCCTTTTTATAAATCGGATTAACTGGCCTCTTGCTGGGCTCGTCCCTCGCTGCCTGCCGCGGAGTGGAGGGGAGCTGGTTCCAGGGATGGTGGTAGAAGGAGAATTTGACTGGGACAATACGCTTGTCAGACTGGGGCTCATCTGCTGAGGGTTCAGATTTCCTTTTAGTGAGGGGCAGATCATCCCTATCGCGACAAGGTAAAGATATGAAAGGCTCAACAACAGGTCAGTCTGCACCATAGAGGGAAAAAGCAGGAGAATGGGGCAGATTCAAAGAGGCTTCACATGGAAGGGGAGGTTGTTTCAGAGAGAGAGAGGAACATTCTACCACCACACAGGTCATTTCCAGAATATTCTATTAAGCCTTGCATGTGCCGATGGACAGACGTGCCGGTGCAGGAGGTGGTGACAATTAACGCCATCAAAAAGCTGCAAATGTGCAACAAGCTTATTCTCATCCTTGTTTTCAGTCCTTCCGTGGCCTTCCCTCTCCCTGTCTCTGGAACCTCCAACAATCCGCCCAGATAGCTGCGATCCTCCAATTGAGCTCTCTTAGGCATCGCCTATTTCAATTGTCCCATCGTTGGTGCCATGCTTTCAGCAGCCTCCACCCTAAGCGCTGGAAGGTGGTGGCCCAGTAATAATGTCCCTGGTTTATTAATCCAGAGACCAAAGCTGAAAAGCTCTGGGGACATGGGTTCAAATCCCACCACAGCAGCTGGATGGATTTGAATTCAATGAATAAAATGTGGAATTGAAAGCTAGTCTCGATGATGGTAATCGTGAAGCCACTGTCGATTGTCATAAAACCCATCTGGTTCACTAATATCCTACAGGGAGAGAAATCTATGATCTTGGCCTATGTGTGACTCCAAATGTTCTCACTTCAATATTGGGGCAGCACATAGCACAGTGGTTAGCACTGTTGCTTCACAGCTCCAGGGTCCCAGGTTCGATTCCCAGCTTGGGTCACTGTCTGTGCACGTTCTCCCCGTGTCTGCGTGGGTTTCCTCCGGGTGCTCCGGTTTCCTCCCACAGTCCAAAGATGTGCAGGTTAGGTGGAGTGGCCACGATAAATTGCCCCTTAGTGTCCAAAAGGGCTGGGTGTGGTTGCTGGGTTGCGGGGATAGGGGGTGAAGGCATGGGCTTGGGTGGGGTGCTCTTTCCAAGGGCCGGTGTAGACTTGATGGGCTGAATGGCCTCCTTCTGCACTGTAAGTTCTGTGATTCCATTAATTCCCTCCCTGAATCTCCCTGACTCCTTCGCCTGCTCTAAGATGGTGTTCTTGTGGGATTTTTGCTAATTGAGTTGAGACCCCAAACCCATTTCACTTGAATAATTATAGCCGGTGCTGGATTCAAACTGAGGTAATTTTGTAATGTTCAAATCAGCCTGTCTCTTCCAGCCTGCTATTAGATTATACAATAGTGCCAATTCACTTCAATTGCAAAAGCGTTCTGAAAGAAAAATAGTTGCACCAGTTTGCCCACAGCACGGTCTGTAACAGCAATGCGATAAAGACCGACCTGTTTAGACAATGTTGCTCGAGGGATGAATATTGGGCAGGAATCCAGAGAGAGGTCCTGCTTTTTTTTTGTCAATGTTCGGCAACCCCTTGAGAGGGCAGATGGAGGGTGATGTGGTGCCTCATTCAAACGTCAGTGCCTCCAAAAGGGCAGCGCTCCCTCGGCGCTTACACGAGAAGTGTTCATGAGGATTGTGGCCTCAAGCCTCTGGAGCGGGGTACGAAGGCGTGAGCTTCAGCTTCAGAAACTGGGGTGGCAGCCACAGCTGGCACGAGGTGATGGAAGCTGCTGGGCGGAGGGAGGTGGTGGAAGCTGCTGGGCGGAGGGAGGTGGAAGCTGCTGGGAGGAGGTGGTGGAAGCTGCTGGGCGGAGGTGGGGGAAGCTGCTGGGCGGAGGGAGGTGGGGGAAGCTGCTGGGCGGAGGGAGGTGGTGGAAGCTGCTGGGAGAGGTGGTAGAAGCTGCTGGGCGGAGGTGGTGGAAGCTGCTGGGCAGAGGGAGGTGGTGGAAGCTGCTGTGCGGACCTGGTGGAAGCTGCTGGGCGGAGGGAGGTGGAAGCTGCTGGGCGGAGGTGGTGGAAGCTGCTGGGCGGAGGTGGTGGAAACTGCTGGGAGGAGGTGGTGGAAGCTGCTGGGCGGAGGGAGGTGGTGGAAGCTGCTGGGAGGAGGTGGTGGAAGCTGCTGGGCAGAGGGAGGTGGAAGCTGCTGGGAGGAGGTGGTGGAAGCTGCTGGGCGGAGGTGGTGGGGGAAGCTGCTGGAAGCTGCTGGGCGGAGGGAGGTGGTGGTAGCTGCTGGGCGGAGGTGGTGGGGGAAGCTGCTGGAAGCTGCTGGGCGGAGGGAGGTGGGGGAAGCTGCTGTGCGGAGGGAGGTGGTGGAAGCTGCTGGGCGGAGGTGGTGAGAGCTGCTGGGCGGAGGGAGGTGGGGGAAGCTGCTGGGCGGAGGTGGGGGAAGCTGCTGGGCGGAGGGAGGTGGTGGAAGCTGCTGGGCGGAGGTGGTGGAAGCTGCTGGGCGGAGGGAGGTGGGGGAAGCTGCTGGAAGCTGCTGGGCAGAGGGAGGTGGTGGAAGCTGCTGGGCGGAGGGAGGTGGGGGGAGCTGCTGGGCGGAGGTGGGGGAAGCTGCTGGGCGGAGGGAGGTGGAAGCTGCTGGACGGAGGGAGGTGGGGGAAGCTGCTGGGAGGAGGTGGTGGAAGCTGCTGGGCAGAGGGAGGTGGTGGAAGCTGCTGGGCGGAGGTGGTGGAAGCTGCTGGGCGGAGGGAGGTGGGGGAAGCTGCTGGAAGCTGCTGCGGCAGAGGGAGGTGGTGGAAGCTGCTGGGCGAAGGTGGTGGAAGCTGCTGGGCGGAAGGGGGTGGAAGCTGCTGGGCGGAGGTGGGGGAAGCTGCTGGGAGGAGGTGGTGGAAGCTGCTGGGAGGAGGGAGGTGGGGGAAGCTGTTGGGCGGAGGGAGGTGGGGGAAGCTGCTGGGCGGAGGTGGTGGAAGCTGCTGGGCGGAGGTGGGGGAAGCTGCTGGGCGGAGGTGGTGGAAGCTGCTGGGCGGAGGGAGGTGGGGGAAGCTGCTGGGCGGAGGGAGGTGGAAGCTGCTGGGAGGAGGTGGTGGAAGCTGCTGGGCGGAGGTGGGGGAAGCTGCTGGGCGGAGGGAGGTGGGGGAAGCTGCTGGGCGGAGGGAGGTGGTGGAAGCTGCTGGGAGGAGGTGGTGGAAGCTGCTGGGCGGAGGTGGTGGAAGCTGCTGGAAGCTGCTGGGCAGAGGGAGGTGGTGGAAGCTGCTGTGCGGACCTGGTGGAAGCTGCTGGGCGGAGGGAGGTGGAAGCTGCTGGGCGGAGGTGGTGGAAGCTGCTGGGCGGAGGTGGTGGAAACTGCTGGGAGGAGGTGGTGGAAGCTGCTGGGCGGAGGGAGGTGGTGGAAGCTGCTGGGAGGAGGTGGTGGAAGCTGCTGGGCAGAGGGAGGTGGAAGCTGCTGGGAGGAGGTGGTGGAAGCTGCTGGGCGGAGGTGGTGGGGGAAGCTGCTGGAAGCTGCTGGGCGGAGGGAGGTGGTGGTAGCTGCTGGGCGGAGGTGGTGGGGGAAGCTGCTGGAAGCTGCTGGGCGGAGGGAGGTGGGGGAAGCTGCTGTGCGGAGGGAGGTGGTGGAAGCTGCTGGGCGGAGGTGGTGAGAGCTGCTGGGCGGAGGGAGGTGGGGGAAGCTGCTGGGCGGAGGTGGGGGAAGCTGCTGGGCGGAGGGAGGTGGTGGAAGCTGCTGGGCGGAGGTGGTGGAAGCTGCTGGGTGGAGGGAGGTGGGGGAAGCTGCTGGAAGCTGCTGGGCAGAGGGAGGTGGTGGAAGCTGCTGGGCGGAGGGAGGTGGGGGAAGCTGCTGGGCGGAGGTGGGGGAAGCTGCTGGGCGGAGGGAGGTGGAAGCTGCTGGGCGGAGGGAGGTGGGGGAAGCTGCTGGGAGGAGGTGGTGGAAGCTGCTGGGCAGAGGGAGGTGGTGGAAGCTGCTGGGCGGAGGTGGTGGAAGCTGCTGGGCGGAGGGAGGTGGGGGAAGCTGCTGGAAGCTGCTGCGGCAGAGGGAGGTGGTGGAAGCTGCTGGGCGAATGTGGTGGAAGCTGCTGGGCGGAAGGGGGTGGAAGCTGCTGGGCGGAGTTGGGGGAAGCTGCTGGGAGGAGGTGGTGGAAGCTGCTGGGAGGAGGGAGGTGGGGGAAGCTGTTGGGCGGAGGGAGGTGGGGGAAGCTGCTGGGCGGAGGTGGTGGAAGCTGCTGGGCGGAGGTGGGGGAAGCTGCTGGGCGGAGGTGGTGGAAGCTGCTGGGCGGAGGGAGGTGGGGGAAGCTGCTGGGCGGAGGTGGTGGAAGCTGCTGGGCGGACCTGGTGGAACCTGCTGGGCGGAGGTGGTGGAAGCTGCTGGGCAGAGGGAGGTGGAAGCTGCTGGGCGGACGGAGGTGGTGGAAGCTGCTGGGCGGAGGTGGTGGAAGCTGCTGGGCGGAGGTGGTGAGAGCTGCTGGGAGGAGGTGGTGAGAGCTGCTGGGAGGAGGGAGGTGGGGGAAGCTGCTGGGCGGAGATGGTGGAAGCTGCTGGGCGGAGGGAGATGGGGAAGCTGCTGGGCGGAGGTGGTGGAAGCTGCTGGGCGGACCTGGTGGAACCTGCTGGGCGGAGGTGGTGGAAGCTGCTGGGCAGAGGGAGGTGGAAGCTGCTGGGCGGACGGAGGTGGTGGAAGCTGCTGGGCGGAGGTGGTGGAAGCTGCTGGGCGGAGGTGGTGAGAGCTGCTGGGAGGAGGGAGGTGGGGGAAGCTGCTGGGCGGAGATGGTGGAAGCTGCTGGGCGGAGGGAGATGGGGAAGCTGCTGGGTGGAGGTGGTGGAAGCTGCTGGGCGGAGGAAGGTGGGGGAAGCTGCTGGGAGGAGGTGGTGGAAGCTGCTGGGTGGAGGGAGGTGGGGGAAGCTGCTGGGTGGAGGTGGTGGAAGCTGCTGGGCAGACCTGGTGGAAGCTGCTGGGTGGAGGGAGGTGGGGTAAGCTGCTGTGCTGAGGTGGTGGAAGCTGCTGGAAGCTGCTGGTCGGAGGTGGGAGAAGCTGCTGGGCGGAGGTGGGAGAAGCTGCTGGGCGGAGGGAGGTGGGGGAAGCTGCTGTGCTGAGGTGGTGGAAGCTGCTGGAAGCTGCTGGGCGGAGGTGGGAGAAGCTGCTGGGCGGACCTGGTGGAAGCTGCTTGGCGGAGGTGGTGGAAGCTGCTGGAAGCTGCTGGGCGGAGGTGGTGGAAGCTGCTGGAAGCTGCTGGGTGGAGGTGGTGGAAGCTGCTGGGCGGACCTGGTGGAAGCTGCTGGGCAGACCTGGTGGAAGCTGCTGGGCAGATTGCTAAATTCATTCCTCCCACACCGCACTGATTTTTATGTCTCTGGTTTCTCCAAGGAGCGGTGGGTGGCGTGTGCGCTCTGGCTAACGTGCTGGGAGAGCCTCTGTGCAACTTGGCCAAGCTTTGTGTCGGAGGGCAGTGGGAGGAAGCTCGGGAACTCCAATACAGGCTGATTGAGCCCAACACAGCGGTAAGTACAGCTTTGACCTTCCCAGAGGAAAACAGGGGCCAGATTCTCATTGTTGGGCTGAGATCCGAATCGTTTCCATGTGAAATGCACCATGCAATAGAACATAGAACATAGAACGATACAGCGCAGTACAGGCCCTTCGGCCCTCGATGTTGCACCGACATGGAAAAAATCTAAAGGCCATCTAACCTACACTATGCCCTTATCATCCATATGCTTATCCAATAAATTTTTAAATGCCCTCAATGTTGGCGAGTTCACTACTGTTGCAGGTAGGGCATTCCACGGCCTCACCACTCTTTGCGTAAAAAACCCACCTCTGACCTCTGTCCTATATCTATTACCCCTCAATTTAAGGCTATGTCCCCTCGTGCTAGCCACCTCCATCCGCGGGAGAAGGCTCTCGCTGTCCACCCTATCTAACCCTCTGATCATTTTGTATGCCTCTATTAAGTCACCTCTTAACCTTCTTCTCTCTAACGAAAACAACCTCAAGTCCATCAGCCTTTCCTCATAAGATTTTCCCTCCATACCAGGCAACATCCTGGTAAATCTCCTCTGCACCCGTTCCAAAGCTTCCACGTCCTTCCTATAATGAGGCGACCAGAACTGTATGCAATACTCCAAATGCGGCCGTACTAGAGTTTTGTACAACTGCAACATGACCTCATGGCTCCGGAACTCAATCCCTCTATCAATAAAGGCCAACACACCATAGGCCTTCTTCACAACCCTATCAACCTGGGTGGCAACTTTCAGGGATCTATGTACATGGACACCGAGATCCCTCTGCTCATCCACACTACCAAGAATTTTACCATTAGCCAAATATTCCGCATTTCTGTTATTCTTTCCAAAGTGAATCACCTCACACTTCTCCACATTAAACTCCATTTGCCACCTCTCAGCCCAGCTCTGCAGCTTATTTATGTCCTTCTGTAACCTGCAACATCCTTCCGCACTGTCTACAACTCCACCGACTTTAGTGTCGTCTGCAAATTTACTCACCCATCCTTCTGCGCCCTCCTCTAGGTCATTTATAAAAATGACAAACAGCAACGGCCCCAGAACAGATCCTTGTGGTACGCCACTCGTAACTGAACTCCATTCTGAACATTTCCCATCAACTACCACTCTCTGTCTTCTTTCAACTAGCCAATGTCTGATCCACATCTCTAAATCACCCTCAATCCCCAGCCTCCGTATTTTCTGCAATAGCCGACCGTGGGGAACCTTATCAAACGCTTTACTGAAATCCATATACACCACATCAACTGCTCTACCCTCATCTACCTGTTCAGTCACCTTCTCAAAGAACTCGATAAGGTTTGTGAGGCATGACCTACCCTTCACAAAACCATGCTGACTGTCCCTAATCATATTATTCCTATCTAGATGATTATAAATCGTATCTTTTATAATCCTCTCCAAGACTTTACCCACCACAGACGGTGGGTAATTGAGTAAAAACCCAGTAAATGGCCGGAAGGCCTTCTCACCATCCAATTAAAAGATAGCAATATTTGGGAGAGGGGTTGGGGGTGTTCCCCATCATAAGGAGCCAACAGCAGGTCCTCCAGCCCTGCAGCCGGCTGGTGCAGGTAACAGAGAGCCGAAAGAATCAGGTGCCCACTCAACACGTTTTTAAATGGTTGAAATTTAAAATGGCGGCAGCTGCCAGACTGACTTTGTGGCGGGGACGTCATTGTGGGCAGCACGGTAGCACAGTGGTTAGCACTGTTAATTCACAGCTCCAGGGTCCCAGGTTCGATTCCCGGCTTGGGTCACTGTCTGTGCGGAGCCTGCACGATTTCCCCGTGTCTTTTTAAAAAAATCTTTTTATTGTCATTTCTCATATTTATAAACAGTTGTATATATACACACCACATTTTTGTCGCCCGTGCTAATTTGCTTTATTATACAGAGAGGTTTATTTTGTTCCTTCATTTAACTGGCCTTTCGTTGCTCTCTGGATCGGTCTCCCCCTTCCCCGTTTCTCCCCGTGTCTGCGTGGGTTTCCTCCGGGTGCTCTGGTTTCCTCCCACAAGTCCTGAAAGACGTGTTGTTAGGTGAATTGGTCATTCTGAATTCTCCCTCTGTGTACCTGAACAGGCGCCGGAATGTGGCGACTAGGGGATTTTCACAGTAACTTCATTGCAGTGTTAATGTGAGCCTACTTGTGACAACAATAAAGATTATTATTAATTTTCCACATGGCAGCCTGTAGCCACGGCTATTTGTGATTCGGCTGTGGGCTTGGGGCAGGGGTGCGTTTAAAAAAAAAAGTGAGTTGGAGCACCACTCCCTCTGTCCTGCTCCTTTTGCTAAATGCGTTGAGACCACCACAGAATTCCGGTTGGTGCGGTTTAAGCCCCTTGTTTGGCTGCCCTCGGGCAGGTAGCCCCCCGCACCTCTGACTCAGCCTCTCTGAAAATGGCCCAGAGGTAGGAAGGTATCGGCAATCTCCCAAGCCAATGCCTTTATCACCTGCCCAACTCTGGTCCCGCTCCCCTCCCCTCGGGTTCCAGAAATCCAGCCTCGTGTGTCAGCTGTGGCTCAGCGTCATTTCTCCCTTCGGATTCAGAAAGGTTGTTGGTTCAAGACCCAATCCAGGACTTGAGCAAGAGAAATCTGGCCTGACCCTCCCAGTGTGGTCCACGCTGCACTGGCGGAGGCAAGAAATGGTAAATCTGGCATCATACATCCCATTGCACCGTTTGCATAAGAGTGTGTTCTAGTCAATGCTAATCCCTCAATCAACATTGGACTGATCATCATCATGTTGTTGTTGTGGGATCTTGTTCTGTGCAAATGGACATTACAATAGTAACACCACTTCAAAAAGTATTTAATTGACAGTAAAGAACAGCTTTTTGTTTCATTCATTCAAGGATGTGGGTTTTGCTGGTTAGGCCAGCAATCATTGCCCATCCAGTCTGATAAAGGCATGATCAATGTGCAGCGGCCATGTTGGGGCGGAGGAAGTCAGAGCTTACTCTGAATCTATCCCCGTCAGAGCTTGTTATTCTGCGGCAAGTGTCTAACCTGCTGACCCCCTCCATTGCCACCTCACTTCCCGAAAGGCTCAAGTTAGGATTGTGATGGAATACTCTCCATTCGCCATGATGGACAGTGTTTCAGAATTTCAGCGCCATTCCGGGAAACGCAGCCCCGCTTTATTGGCACCCCATCCTTAAAACCACCTTAAAACATTCTCTCCCTCCACCACCGACGCACAGTAGCAGCCGGGTGTACCATCTACAAGATGCACTGCAGCAACTCATCAATGCTCCTGAGGCAGCACCTTCCAAACCTTCCTACCATCAAGAAGGACTAGAGCAGGCAGGCATGCCTGCAAGCTGCCCTCCAAGCCACACACCATCATGACTTGGAACTATATTGCTGTTTTTTTTGATCATTATTGGGTCAAAACCCTGGAATTCCTCCTTAGCGCCGTGCGAGCATCTCCATCGCGGGTCATGCAGCCGTTCAGGAGGGCAGCTAACCCCCATCTTCTCCGAGGCAATTGGGGTGGTAATATATGGAGGACGACTCCGATATATTCAAAATTATCTGTGCGGTTCCATTTACGTTTTATTAAGGAGTTCTCGTTCAGGCGTAACAGAGAAGTGTTATCTCCCGCAGGTTACGCAGAAATTTGGCATTGCGGCTCTCAAGGAGGCGATGGGGTGGTTTGGATATTATGGGGGCCTTTGCCGGGCTCCCCTGTTGCCATTGACTGAGGCGGAGAGAAAGGACTTGCGGAACAACTTTGCGTCCAACGGCTGGCTCTGACCTCGTTCGCAGCAAATGCCATTGGCCCCGTGCTTTGGAAGGAGTCACGTCCCAAATTTGCATGAGGCTGTTGCTGATTCCTTAATAAAGTGCATGTCATCACCCCTTACCCCTGCCCTGAACTTCATCCACAAACTGGGCAACTGCTGCATTGAAATTACCTTTTAATTACTTACAATTCTACAGAATAAAAACAGACCATTCGGCCCAGCTAGTCCGTGCTGCTGTTTCTGCTCCACACCAGTGCCCTCCCATCCTACTCCCTCTCACCCTCTCTGCACCTCCTTCTATGATTTCCTCTCTCGCTTCCCCTTGAATGTCTCTATGCTCTTCACCTCAACTACTCAATGTGGCAGCGAATTCCACTCTCACTGTGCTTTGGGTAAATACGTTTCCCCGGAATCTACTCTTGGATTTATTTGTAATAATCATGTATGTATATTTTATATATATAATATATATGATGCCCATTTCTGGTCTCTCACAAGGGGAAATATCTTCTCTGTCTATTCAATCAAATCCCTTTAATAATTTTAAAGACTTATTTTAAGTCACCCCTTTTCTAGTTCCAGAATAAAACCTCTCCATTCTCGAAAATCTATTTTTCACCTTCTCCAGCACCTTCAAATCCAGTAGATGAAGACCTGGACTGGATTTGGTGCTCTTCAGTGTGGTCCGACCAGTTAAAACCTAACACAGCTGCCCTGCTTTTCAAGAACAGAAAATGCTGGACAATCTCAGCATGTCTGACAGCGTCTGTGGAGAGAGAAGGGAGCTAACGTTTCGAATCTGGACGACCCTTTGTCAAAGCTGGAGATCCGGAAATCGGATGAGATTTATACTGGTGATGGGGCGTGGAGCAGTGGGGCTGGACAGAGGACAGCCGTAGGTGGAGGTTAACTAGGATATCGTGGACAGAAAGGCAGTGGGAATGTATATGGTGGTTGATTAAGGCTGAGAAGGGTAGCGGTGTGTGAAAGAATAACTTCGATCGGGGAACAGATGGCCCGGGTTGGGTGGGGGCAGGGGGGTAATGGTGAGGGAAAAACTGCTTTTCAGTTCTGTTTTTAAAAAAGAGGTGGTGTGCTCACCGCACACTATGCAGCACAGCATGATCCCAACAGTGATTCCGCACCGGCTAATCCCGATCATGCTGCCAGAGCACCTGAACAACACCTGGCTGCTCTCCATTTAACACCTTTCAGAAACACAAAGTGACCCAGCACACTAACCTAACACAGAAAGTGGCCATTCAGCCCATTATGCCTGTGCCGTCTCAAAAGAACAGTCCAGTTTGTGATTGACCTACCCTTTTACATATTTAAACCACATTTCTTCCACAGATTCTGCTTCAGAGCCTTTTTAATTGAATCGTTCTACGGCCTAACAGCCCTTCACAAAATTAATTTCTGCTGATCTCTCCCTTTATTCATTCAGTAATAATCTTTAAAGTTTCTGTCTTTCAGTTACTAACGATGCAAAGTGTAGTTTTCCCTGATTTCCATGCAGAATTGTAACGGTGCAGAGAGGAGGCCCATTGTGTCTGCACCAACTCTCGGAGGTGGCATCATGACTTAGTGCCATTCCCCTGCCTTTACCCAGTACCCCTGCACATTGCTTCCATTTAAATAATCACCTAATAATCCACACTTCCAGGCAGCGCAATCCAGACCCCAACCACGCGCTGTGAAAGATTTTTTGCACATCATATCTGCTTCTTTTGCAAACCACTTATCTGCGCCCTCTTGTTCTTGATCCTATTACGAGGGGGGAAACAGTTTCTCCCCATCTCCTCTGTCCAGCCCTCTTGTGATTTTGATCACTTCTATCAAATCTCCTCTTCAAGGAGAACAGCCCAAACCTCACCAATCTATCTTCACAACTGGAGCCATTCTTGTAAACCTCTTCTGCACTCTCTCCGACGCGTTCACATGCTGTAGCGTAGAACCCAGAACTGTACACAATACTCCGACCGCGGTCTAACTGTACAAGTTCAACATTTTCTTCATTAAAACTCTCGGAAAGAAGTAGGAAAAGCAAAACTTGAAAGGAAGACAATCATTTTCTTCCTAAGAATGATCTTCAGTGCTCTCCTGAAGGCTCCCCAGTTAACAGCTTCTGCTCAAGGCGGTTCTCCACAATTCAGAAGCTGATCAGCGTGCTGTCCACGATAACTCATAACCTTTTTAAAATATAGAAGTCCTATTGCTAAAACTCTGACCCACAAAGCGCGACAGCACAGGAATAGATCCTCGCTCATCAGAGCTGGTTGACTTTACACTTGCCTTTGGTAGGGCAGTGGCGTTATGGTTACAATGGCAAGGTTTTTTGTCATCAGTTCCCGGAGGAGCCAATGAGCATTTGTGTTTAATATTGCAAAATTGAATTCTGGCAGTTTTCAGTCAGTGTTGAGGCATGTGTCCCTGAATATGACTGCACTGCTGGTAGGTTTTATGTTTTATTGTTGGTGCTGAGTTTGGTATTTGTCCTGTGTTTCCTCTGAAGGATTAATGGGTTTGAAAGTACAGCTTGTTTGTAATAGTGTAATAGATATCGAGGCTGCCCTTGAGGTTTAAGCACCTTAAATGGAGAGAAATTGCAGAGAAAAAGAACGGGACATTATGTCACTGACCTTCCAGCTCACGTGTCAGTCGACAATGTGTCCAGTTCTCCTCCAGGATTAAGTTCAAACTACAATCATTTGGCACATGTCCTGAAGTCACTTATTTGGCAAGGATGTGGGAAAGGCTTCACATTGTTCACTGGCACTCTAAATATGAGGGTTCAGACATGTGGACTGGATAGCACAGTTTTACTCTGTATCTGACCCCGTGCTGTACCTGTCCTGGGAGTGATTGATGGGGACAGTGTAGAGGGAGCTTTACTCTGTACCTAACCCCGTGCTGTACCTGTCCTGGGAGTGATTGATGGGGACAGTGTAGAGGGATCTTCACTCTGTATCTAACCCCGTGCTGTACCTGTCCTGGGAGTGATTGATGGGGACAGTGTAGAGGGATCTTCACTCTGTATCTAACCCCGTGCTGTACCTGTCCTGGGAGTGTTTGATGGGGACAGTGTAGAGGGATCTTCACTCTTTATCTAACCCCGTGCTGTACCTGTCCTGGTAGTGCTTGATGGGGACAGTGTAGAGGGAGCTTTACTCTGTATCTAACCCCGTGCTGTACCTGTCCTGGGAGTGTTTGATGGGGACAGTGTAGAGGGAGCTTTACTCTGTATCTAACCCCGTGCTGTACCTGTCCTGAGAGTGTTTGATGGGGACAGTGTAGAGGGAGCTTTACTCTGTATCTAACCCCGTGCTGTGCCTGTCCTGGGAGTGTTTGATGGAGACAGTGTAGAGGGAGCTTTACTCTGTATCTAACCCCGTGCTGCACCTTCCCTGGGAGTGTTTGATGGGGACGGTTTAAAGGGAGCTTTACTCTGTATCTAACCCCGTGCTGTACCTGTCCTGGGAGTGTTTGATGGGGACAGTGTAGAGGGAGCTTTACTCTGTATCTAACCCCGTGCTGTACCTGTCCTGGGAGTGTTTGATGAGGACAGTATAGGCGGAACTTTACTCTATCTAACCCCGTGCTGTACCAGGCTCAGGAGTCTTCGATACTGATGTGGGCTGGGTGTCTCCAGTCGTTGGGATTCTCATTTCCTGCTGGCAGTTCATCCCCACCGGCGGGTTTCCCGGAAGCATCAAGTGGTTTCATTAGGAAATCTCACTGAGAAACACACATGAGGGAACAGAGGATCCAGCCCAAGGTATCGAGCTCCCCTGCTCTACTCAAGTATAGACATTTAATAAAAAAGGATCATGTAACCAAAAAGAAAAAGTGACTTTGTTAAAATATATTTATAATTGATCATCCTCATCATGATTAAGTAACAAGGTGGAATATTAAAATACCACAAAATGCTAAATAAATATTTCATTTGGTTTAAAATGTAGATTTCATTACTGTATCACACACACACACACACACACAACAGCCAATACTGACCCTCTGATATCAGTCTGTGTCCAAGTGTTGACGTGTATTTATATAGCACCTTTAACACAGTAATACATGGCAAGGTTCTTCACTGGAGTATTAAAACTAGATTCAACACCCAAGCCAAAAAAGGAGATATGATCGAAGAAGCTCAAATGGTTTGTCAGAGGTAGGTTTGAAGTGAATCTTAAATGAGGAGGGAGTGAGTGTTAGAGGGGTTTAGGGAAAGAATTTCACCTACCATGGTCCAGGTAGATGATGGGGGCAGGTCCCAGAAAACAAAACTTGCCAAACTTCAGTGTGCACTTTGAGAAGCCGAATAGAAGTATTTCTATAGTGCCTTCTTGACCTTGGGACATCTCGGAAAAACAATTAGGTATATTAAGTGCAGTCACCATTGTAATGCAGGAAACATGGCAGCTACCACAACCAGCAATGTGATAATGACCAATGATCCGTTTCAATGTGGTTGGTTAAGAGATAAACGAGTGGCCGGACACATGGGAGAACTCACTGGTTCCTCTTTGAAACAGTGCTACGGGATTTCATTGCACATCCGAGCAGCCAAGACCTCAGTTTAAGGCTGAATTAAAAAATACAACAGCTCCAGCAGAGCAGTGCTCCCTGGGGAATGCACCAGGTGTGTCAGCTACATTTTATTCTCCAACCTCTGGGGTGGGAGTTGGACCTTCCGATGCAGCTGAATGAAATTTGCTTATTGTCACAAGTAGGCGTCAAATGAAGTTACTGTGAAAAGCCCCTAGTCGCCACATTCCGGCGCGCGTTCGGGGAGGCCGGTACGGGAACTGAACCCTCGCTGCTGGCCTGGGTGTGCTTTACAAGCCAGCTATTTAGCCCACTGTGTTAAACCAGCCCCATACAAGATAGCTGGTCAATTTGTTGAACTGTTACTTAACTGGCACCCGGCAATACGTTTCATTGAACCGGAGTTTATGGGCGGGCTCCCTTCGTGATTACGAATTGTCAAAAGTAAAAAGAACGAAGGAAGACGAGGAAAAAATGCTTTCCAGATGCTTAGAATGTGAAATTTTCTGCCACAAACCACTTCTTGAAGTGGAATACAAATTATTTTGAAAGGGATTATTACACGGTTTCTGGAAACAGGAATATGTGGTGTATAGGAAGTGAGTAGAAGAGGGATTCGACTAGGTGAAAAAGCACTGGAGCCAACAGATCTATCCTGTTTCTCAGCTGGAATAGTCTTACAATAGTGTCTTTACCCATTTACCCAGGGACCCACAATAAATGCCTCAACAGGGACTCCAAAGGACGGCACCTCAAACAGCGCAGTGCTCCCACAGTGGAGTTTCAATCCACAACTGAGCCCAGGGTGCTGCTTAAACTGAGCCATCCCACCAGGCTCGCCCGCCGAAGAGAAAGAAATACACAATATCCAGGCGGAATAAGTAGTAATAAAGACCACATTTATTGCATTATTTGAACAAACCAGTTTGTAATCACAATAAATATTTAATTGCACTTGAAAAATAAGACTTGGGGAGAAAAAAGGCAACACATGTAAGAATGTGAAGTTAATACATTTCTATCAGTTATAGATGTGCAAGAAAATCCACCAACTCCTCACGGATACTGAAGGCAGGAAAGTAAAGTCAAGTAATGAGAAAGCACCATGTTCGACTTTGACTACATTGCAATTAATTTGGAATGTTTGACAATTATGGGTAATGAGCCTTTCTGCCCATCTCGAGCTCGACGAGGACGTCTGGGCTAAAACCGGAACTGCAACTATTTTTTTTTGAAAAGCTTAAAAGAGACCAGCCCTTTTTTCTTTCATAGCAAAAAGAAAATGAATAAATTAGGAAAATGCTCCATCCATTACAAATTGTGGTAGCAGCACATGAGTGATCTCACTGACAAGTCCCCTGCTCCTGAGATAGTTTGGATGAACATGAAGATTTGGACAATACGGAGTAGATAGAGCATGTCCAAATCAGCTGGTAGGGCAAGGGGCTGAATCTGGGGGCTGTGTCACAAGTCACTCCTGTTTCTTTGCTTCATGCGAACTATATAATGAGGGGACAAGGAGATCACCCTAGCAAAATCCAAGGGAAATTAAATAGAGGGCTGGCTATTGGGGGCAGGGATGTGCACTGGATAACAACAAATAGCTATAGACCATCTCAAGGCCAAAATAGGTACAAGGCCAACAGCAACACCGAACAACTCTGAACAGAGAAAACGTGGGATCTACCGACAGGGTGAAATAAGGCATGCGCAGCAATTGTTACCATCAAAAGGACAGGAGGAGTTCGGGTGACACAAAGCCGGTAAGTTTTGGTGCATGACCTGAAGAACGAGATTATCGGGTGACCATTTATCCATCGCAATGGTAAACATGTCACATGTCCACAGGAGTTTGCGGATGAGAAAGAACCAAATTCCATCCAGTTCACCATCTGCCATCCTGTTAGACGCATGATACAACAATAAAGAAGTTGATGATTAATGGTTGGAATCAATCCTGGTCAGTGAGGGTACAGCAGACAGATACTGAGTGAGGAAAACTCCCAGGAGCAGAATGCTTTGGGAACAATCTGTAACCCTCCCCACCCCCCTCCCACCATCCAGCAGCCCCTCCCCTAGCAAAGCTACAATCATCACATGCCATGTCTCGAATTATTCATAGACAGTGTCCCAAGATACGTCTGTTTGGGAGAGAAATCTCCCCAATTTGGACACGCGCACTCCCAGTTTTATGTTTCCCTGTATCGTACGGCAAAAAAGGCACAAAAACACAGCAGCAGCAGCAGAACAACACTACTCCAAATTAAACAGCAGACAATTGCTTTGCAGACTTCAGTTCTCTTAAATTTACATTTCACAGCAGCCTGCACGGAAGGGAAGAACCTGGTTCATTTTACAATCATAAAGGTGCAGGGTGGCTTTCTCACTTCCATTGCACTCGCTCGCATCACCACCCAGCAAAATAACACAGCAGTTATTATTTCCTCATTAACCGGATCGCCCCATCGTAAGCGAGGTAGGAGGCAAATTCGGTTTCTACTAGTCCAATCCTGCATCACCCTAGATTGGGACCCCGTTCAAATCGACATCCTGTCACGGCTTACTGGTAGTTAAGGCAATTTAAAACAGTAATAAAGCAGGTTAGAAATGACCACTATGTACACAATTAAATAAAGCACAGGAAATGTACAGCTGCCAACCTCTGAAAGAGAAAGTTGGGTTAGCATGGGGTTTCATCGGAACCGAAGAATACTGAAGGCTTTCCGTCCACTTCACCTTGTTCCTTTTGCACCATTAGAAACACTGAATGGTCCAGGGGTGAACAGCCAGTGCAATTTTGCCTCGTCAATACTGTAAGCTTCAACCTGAACTCTTCTGCAAATAGCAGCTAATGGATTAAGTGTTAATTTCAAATCTGAGATCAATAAATTATTCGTTAACCAAAGTTAATGAGTGATTATGGGCCAAAGGCAGGTATATAGGGCGCGATTCTCCCATATGGGGAGAAATCGTAAGGCTGGCGTCAAATCCGGGCGGGTTTGACGCCAGCCCCCCCCTTCCCGACCGGGAACCGATTCTGGTCCCCGGTCGGGGCTAGCATGCCGACGCCGTAAACTCCGACATCGCGGGCTTAACGAATTTCGTTAAGCACGCTTGCCAGAGTTAGCGCCGGCTGACGCGTCATATGACGTCAGCCGCGCATGCGCGGATTGGAAGACTCCAACCCGCGCATGCGCGGATGACGTCATCGCGCATTTGCGCGAAACCCGGGCATGCGCGGGCCAGGATGCCCCTCAGCCGCCCCGCGAATGGATACTGCGGGGCGGCGGAAGGACAAAGAGTGCGCGGGCATCGGGCCCGCTGCCCACGATCGGTGCCCACCGATCGCGGGCCCATGGCACCCTTGGCACGGCCGTGGTACGGCCGTGCCAATCGGTGTCATGGTTTTAAAAATCGACAGTTTACGGCCGTTTTTACGAACGGCCAGACCAGGTGTGTTTGCCGTTCGTAAAAACAGCCGTAAAGGGCTGGGAACTCGGCCCATCCATCAGCTGAGAATCGCTGCCGGCCGTAAAAAAACGGCGGCAGCGATTCGTATCGGGAGTCGGGCGTGGGGGGAGGGGGGGGGGTGGGGGAGGAGAATAGCGGGAGGGCGTCGGAACAGCGTGGCCGTAAAATTTTACGAGCCACGCTATTCTCCGCACCGTCGGGAGTACGGAGAATCTCGCCCATGGGGTTCAATCACAGGTCAGTCATTATCTTGTTGAATGGTGGGCAGGCTGCAAGGACTAAATGGCCTCCTTCTGTCCCTACGTTCCAATGGAAATACAACATGGTCCGGTCAGTAAACTGGCTGCTTCAAGACATCGCTCAAACTTGGCGACAAAGTGAACACTTGAGATATCGCGGGATCCCAGCGAGGCTAAAACTAGCAAAGAGCGGTTTCTTAGCACCAGCAAATTATGTCAAATTGACGTTTGGTTCTCAAGTAATTATTCCGGCACTTGATTAATAAATAACTAGGGGTGACGCAGGAGACAGTCAGGAGACAGAGCAATGATCGGACTGAGGTGTAACATTTTTAAAAAGGGAAACGCAGGGGGTGAGTTCCGCTGCGGGAAGGGGGTGTGCAGAGCGAGGCTGAAATGGTTGGGGGTGGGAGGGGAAGCGGTCATGTCGCATGGAAAGTTTCATCTCACTCGAGGTTTCAGAGTGGGGCAGAGAATGGAACAGGGAGAAGATTGGCTGTCCTCGATGTTGTGTTTGCCCTCACGTTATGTTTGTTCTTGCGTTGTGTGTGGTTAATGGCAACAGCAAACCATGGGGTAATAAAGGCACTGCATCATGCACAACAGTGTGGTCACTGAACTGACAGTTCTCGAGGAGGCCTTACTGAGGGGTACAAGATACCTCTACAACACTAGAAATGCCGTGGCAATAGGATAACAGGGCACAGGTTTGGGGACATGAACAGGTTTAGCGGGCAGGCTTTGTTTAAAATTTGTTCATGGGACGGATGGGTTGCTGGCTGGGTAAGAGTCAATCATATTATTCTGGGTCTGGAGTCACGTGTAGGCCAGACCAGGTAGGGCCACCAGATTTCCTTCCCGAAAGGGCATTAGTGAACCACATGGGTTTTTAAATGGCAATCCTTTCATGGTAGTCATTAGACTTTCATTCCAGATTTGTATCAAATGTAAATTTCACCATCTGCCATGGTAGGGTTCCAGTCCCAGAGCATTACCCTGGGTCTTTGGAGTACTAGTCCAGCCACAATACCACTGCCTCCCCAGAGCCAAGCAGAATGTGTTTACAAATGTAGGGGGTGGGGAAACTGGATAAGATTGGTAGGAAGAGTTATCAAGGCCAGGATATGGGGTCTGACACCCTGACTCGTGGCCCGTGCTTCCCACCAAGCTTGGGGTCTCCGTTGGACATTTCTTCCCCATTAGATATTTGTGGGACCGGAGATTTGGGAAGGCCTGTACTTAATGCTGCCTGCTGGATAAATCCAGGATCAGAACACTAAAGGGCTGCAGGTGCCACCAACTTCAAACATGTCCAATGATGGGAAAAGATTTAAACTTTGTCCCTTACTGGTGCAGAGCTGCACAGCCCAGAAAGAGGAAACACAAGGGGAGGGATTTTCTGGCTATTCACAGCCACGGATTTCCTGCGGCGGAGGGTGTGAACAATGGGAAACCCGGCGAATGGCAGGCGGGCTACCTCTGCAAACCACGCCATGGGGGAGGAGAGAAAATCCCACCCGGGGACACCGCAATGCAAACAGAAAGTGCTGGAAAATCTCAGCAGGTCAGACAGCATCTGTGGAGAGAGAGAAACACAGAGGTAATGTTTCAAATCCAGCTGACTCTTCCTCCGGCTCTGCAGGAGGGTCATACGTACTCGAAACGTTAACTCCGTTACTCTCTCCACAGATGCTGCCAGCCCTGCTGAGTCTGTCCAGAATTCCCTCTTAATTCAGATTTTCGGCACCCACAATAATTTGTTTTTATACGAGGACACTGATGTTGTATTGGGAAGATGGGACAGGGTTGGTGTATCTGAACGACAGTCCCCACCAGGCAATCATGACCTAATCAGTCACTCGAGCAGCATGGGAAGCGGCTATTCGGCCACTTGAGCCTGCGCGGTCTCTCGGAAAGAGCCATCCAATTAGACCCACCCTACACAACTCCCCATAACCCTGCAAATGCTTTTCCTTTTTCAGATACATATATAATTCCCTTTTGAAAATTAATATTAAATCTGCTTCCTCCACCCTGTGCAGAGAATTCCAGATCATTCGCTAAATGAATTCTACCCATTTCTGGTATTTTTGCTAATTGGCCGGCCGTCAGCCACCCTCTTGAGCGGTTTTGCCATATTTATGCTATTTAAACATAACAATTTTGAACAAATCCAATGATGCAGAATAACAATGATTAATTGCAGGTTTGCCCTTTGTTTGGTGGGGGAGGATAGAGCCGGTCAGGAGCCTATTGTGTTGCGCTGCAGAGTTATATTAGTTGACCAAGCTGAGCTGACAGAGGCCTCTGCATTCGGCCCCTCCAAGCTGCAACCGAGGTGAGAGGCTAGTGAGCCAGAAAGAGATTTACAGGACTCAGGGACATCTTAAGGGAAAATTCTCCCCAAGTCAACCCCCCCCCCCCCCCCCCATCCAACAACCTCACCCTCTGCCTCTTTGACACCCCAACTCCCCGCACAAAGTCCTGCAGACAATACTGTTTGCAGTCCGTACGGAAGGGCAGCTAGAAGCCAAGTCGTCCCCCTACCATTGGCACCCAAACTTCTCAAGAACTGCAGCTGTAGGTTGGGAAGCCAGCAAATGGAACCTGCGTGCCTTCCATGCCTAGCTGTGCTGGGCTACCCACTATATTGTTAGACAGACTGGGAAGGAAATGGAAGAGAGACCACAATTGGAATTCACAGTTTGGAAATAAACAGCTCTGAAGGCAAAGACTGTCTCTCTGCGTCCTCCCACATGGATAGGATGAGCCGTTAAATTGACTTGACACGCAGAGGAATGGTTACAGGGGGAGTCCCCTTGCGCTTTTCGCGCTCGCCTGTGCTCTCTGGATCACGGCTTGACATTTCTCCCGTTTACACAGCCTGTTGTTCTCGAAGATGCCCTCATTTCTCGGGTGACCACACGAGCCGTCGGGGAACATTAGCAGACCTGAGTGGAAGACAGGCAAAGTTACTTCAGCCGAGAGATGCAGGCACACGGTTTAAGCTGTGGTTAAAACCCTGCAGTTGAGCAACCCAGGAACAGGAAGAGGCCATTCAGCTACTTAATCCTGGTCCACCATTCAATGAGATCATGATTGTTCTGTATGCTACCCCATCCAACTAGGATCCATGTCCCTTAAATATCCTTGGCTACCCAATAAAACTACTGATCTCAGCTTTAGATTATGAATTGAGCTAGCACCTACTGGGTTATGTGGGATACAAATGCACACATTGAAGAAGTTTCTTAAACTTATTTCCTGAATCACCTGGCTGATTTTAAAGGTCACATTTCCTTATGATACTCTGCAAGGAACACAACAAGTCTTTCACTGCTTCTTGAGCAAGGATCATCTGACTAATTGGGCACTGGCTTGCAGGGTTTCCAGAAAATAGATATCCCAATGCACATTCCCTCCGCAGTTCATCACTGGCTGCGCACTGAGGATAGTTGGCAACCCAAACTGAATCGCAGGTAGATCCATAGAATCCCCACAGTGCAGGAGGCAGCTATTCGGCCCATCGAGTCTGCACCGGTCCTGTGAAAGAATACCCCACCGAGGCCCACTCTTCCGTCCTATCCCCGTGACCCCACCTAACTGACAGAGCTTTGGACTGTGGGAGGAAACCGGAGCACCTGGAGGAAACCCATGCAGACACAGGGAGAACGTGCAAACACCGCACAGACAGTCACCCAAGTTTGGAATCGAAACCGGGTCGCTGGTGCTGTGAGGCGGCAGTGCTAACCACTGTGCCGCCCACTATTTCAAACTCACTGGGCGGGATTCTCCCTTCTGGGGACTAAGTCCCCCACGCCCGCCAGAAAACGGGCGAGAAACACTCCGGACTTTTTCCTCGAAGGTCCTTGGTGATTCTCCATTTTCAAGGGGTCTAGCAGAGCCCCGGCATGCGTCCCGCAGCTCTGGCTGCCGGTGAGGCCCTGCTAGCCAGACCGCGTGGCTGCGCACGTGCACGGCGGCCGCAAGCGGGTCTGCGCATGGGCACGGCGGCCCACCTCGGAGCGGGCGCCGCCGACATGGCGGACCCACACAGCGAGCCCGCGCAGAGGAAGGTAGGTCCCTCCCAAATCGTGACGACCTGCCGATCGGTGGCCCCTGCCCCCCACCAGCCCTCAACCAGCGCCGCATCGACCGCGGGAGACTGGCGGGTCCGGGGAGAATTGCGGAAGTGCCGGATTTCCGGCGTGAACGGCTATTCTCCACCCCTCGCCGGGCAGTTTCTGCCGCGGAGGGTCAGAGAATCCTGCCCATGATCTTCTTACCAAAAATAAACACCCATTTAGGTGACCAGATTCTCACTTCATTACCACCACCATTTTGACACTCTGCCATCCCACCAAAGGCAGGGGGAGTCCACCATTGCTGTGTTCACGAGCGAGATCAACAAGAAAGGATACTCCAAATTGAATTTTCTGAGGAAATCATAACTTGAGCCGTGACATAACTTACCCTGGATTGCCTTATGCATTTCTTTTTGCATTCATTCTCAGCCAGCGAAACACAGCCTCCGACAGAAACGGATCACGGAAAAACCAACATCAGACGGAAATTGCCTGAACTGGACTGGATTGGGTTAGACTGAGCTGAGCTAGGACGGGCTGTGTCAGGTTAAGAAACACTAGTTTGAGGTGCTGAACTCGGCTGAATTGACCTTTCTTAAGATTGGTTAGACTGAACACGAAAGCAAATTATTGTAGATGCAGGAAATCTAAAATCAAAACTGAAAGGTCATCAACCTGAAACATTAACTCTGTCTCTCTCACTTCACAGATGCTACCCGACCTGCTGAGTACTTCCAGCATTTTCTGTTTGTAACCCCAGTTAGACCGAATTGGGTTGAATTGAGCTCGCCCTGGCTAGATTACCTTTTACCAAAAGCTTTTCTCAACTTACTCGAAGAGATTAATGGAGTTGATCGATCACTCCTTACCATATCCTTCCACACGTCCATTTTTGAACTCTCCTTCAAACTTCATCCCATCATATCGAGTGAAGACCCCAACTCCTTGGAACTTGCCCTGTACAAACTCCCCCTCATACCTGATGACAGAAACCACAACAGAGTTTTAATATGCAAAGAGGCACTGTCCGTTCTTAAGCTGCCCGCGAACCGCTATCTTTGCTTTAGTTCACCATAGTTCAACCAACCAGGGGCAGAAATGGGCCATTCCAGGGCAGCATGGTGGCGCAGTGGGTTAGCCCTGCAGCCTCACGGCGCCGAGGTCTCGGGTTCGATCCCGGCTCTGGGTCACTGTCCGTGTGGAGTTTGCACATTGTCCCCGTGTTTGCGTGGGTTTCACCCCCACAACCCAAGATGTGCAGGGAAGGCGGATTGACCATGCTAAATTGCCCCTTAATTGGAAAAAATTAATTGGGTACTTTACAAATTTATTTAAAAAAAGAAATGGGCCATTCAGCTTGATTGATGCAAGCTGGTGTTTATGCTCCATATGAACTTCTTCCCAGCTGCCATCTCACCCTGTCAGTATAACAAGTTCCTTTCTCACTCATGTACTTACCTGGATTCCCCTGAATGAATCTATGCTACCCTGTGGGTGCGAGTTCCACGTTCTCACCACTCTCCGGGTAAAGAGGCTTCTCCCAAATCACCAACTGCATTTATTGCGATGATATTTATAATTTCTTCCAATGGTTTATGACATTAAAAAAGTTCTGTACAGTTGCAGGTGGTTATTTATGAACCCTATTTTGGGACTCCCACAAGTGGAAACATCTTCCTCATCTCTACTCCACCAAGTCCCTTCACAATCTTGACTATCTCCACTTGACATCCCTCAGTATTCACTGCCCGGTACAACTACAACGTGCATCCCGGTCAGCGGTGACAGCACCTGGTCACCCTGGCACTCCCACTGGCACTGCCACCTGGCATGCCAGGCTGGCACTGCCAAGGTGCCTGGGTGCCAGGTTGCCTATAAGACGTGGGGTGGTTGTGGCTTGAGGACCTCGCAAGAGGCAAATTGGGTGAAGTGGGGAGTTCTGGAAGCCGCGATGGGGTCAGTGAGGTGGGAATGGGACCAAAGGATAGGGGCCGGGATTCTCTGATCCCGCGCCGGGTTGGAGAATCAGCGGGGGGGGTGCGAGAACGTTGCCAGGCCACTAATTCACCGCTGCCGCGCCGGTTGGGGGGCATTGAAAGTGGCCCCTCAGCGATTCTCCGTGCCTCGATGGGCCGGATACCCGCCGACGTGGGTTACGTATGGTCCCACCCGGCAGGACCTCGGAGATCTGGCTGCGGGGGCCCTCCACGGTGGCCTGGCCCGCGATCGGGGCCTATCGATCGGCGGGCGGGATAATTCCGTTGGGGGGGGGGGGGGGGCGATGTTCCTCCATGCTGGGCCCCTGTAGGGCTCCGCCATATTGACCGGGGGCTGGCGTGGAGACGAGAACCCACGCGCATGCGCGGACCTGTACTGGCCGTGGCGCACATGCGTGGACCCGCGCCGGAGCAGCGGATACCACTCTGGCGCCATACTAGCCCCCTAGGAAGGGGTGAATACCTGGGCCTGGAGGCCCGTTGGTGCCAGAGTGGCTCGCGCCGCTTTTGACGCCGGTGTCAGAACTTGGCCGCGAGATCGGAGAATCCCGGCCAGGGGCTGCCTTTAAAAATAGTGCCACAATTGGCAAGACACCTTCGTGAACCGGTGAGCTGAACTAGTCAGTGCACAAAATTACAGATGTGCCGCCTCGACAGGGCCCTGCTAAGGCCAAAAAACTTCAGCAAAGTGACGTTGAATAGTGGGATCTTTCTCGCTGTTTCAGATGTTGAGAAACACCTCGCTACACGCACCCGAAACGGGACTTTGTTTTTTGCCCTTTGAATCACGCCCATGATCTCACTCAATGTGGAGAAAGTGGCACTACAAATTACTGCAAGTATCCCTGGAGCAAAAAAACACCAGAGAGGCCCTGGTAATCCTCGAATGAAGGTGCAGGAATATAAATAAGAGGTTTTAAAAATGTATTTATTCATTTCCGGGATGTGGGCGTCGCTGGGTGGGACAGCATCTATTGCCCCTCCCTCGTTACCCTTGACCAGGTAGTGAGCTGCAGTCCATATGGTGTAGGTACACCCACTGTGCTGTTAGGGAGGGAGTTCCAGGATTTGACCCAGCGACAGTGAAGGAACTGCGATGCATTTTCAAGTCAGGGTGGCGAGTGACTTGGCGGGGAACCTCCAAATAGTGGGGTTCCCAGGTATCGGCTGCTCTTGTCCTTCTAGATGGTAGTGGTCGTGGGTTTGGAAGGTGCTGCCTAAGGAATCTTGGTGAGTTACTGCAGTGCATCTTGTAGATGGCACACACGGCTTCTACAGTGCATCGGTAATGGAGCGATTGAATGTTCGTGAAGGGACAGCAATCAAGCGAGGCTGCTTTGTCCTGGATGGAGTCAAGCGTTTTTAAAAAACAATTTAGAGTACCCAATTTTTTTTCCCCCCAATTCAGGAGTAATTTAGCGTGGCCAATCCACCTACCCTGCACATCTTTGGGTTGTGGGGGTGAAACCCATGCCGACACAGGGAGAATGTGCAAACTCCACACGGACAGTGACCCCCCGGGCCGTGATCGCACCAATGTCCTCACTGCAGTGAGCCGCAGTGCTAACAACTGCGCCACCCTGGACTCAAGGGTCTTGAGTGTTGTTGGAGCTGCACTCATCCAGGCAAGTAGAGAATGTTGCGTTACACTCCTGACTTGTGCCTTGAAGATGCCGGACAGGCTTTAGGGAGTCAGGAGATGAGTTACCACAGGATTCCGAGCCTTTGACTTACTCTGGTAGCCACAGTATTAATGTGGCTGGGTCCAGTTCAGTTTCTGGTCAATGGTAACCCCCATGATGTTGATAGTGGGGACTTAGCGATGTAATGCCATTGAATGTCAAGGGGCCATCTTACTGGGTATGGTCATTGCCTGCAGCTTGTGTGGTGCAAATGTTACTTGCCACTTGTCAGCCCAAGCCTGGATATTGTCCAGGTTTTGCCGCATTTGCACATGGAATGGTTCGATATGAGTCGTCGCGAATGATGCTGAACATTGTGCAGTCATCAGCGAACATCTCCACTTCTGACCTTATGATGGAAGGTCATTGATGAAGCAGCTGAAGATGGTTGGAACAAGTACACAACCCTGAGGAACTCCTACTGTGATGTCCTGGAGCGGAGATGATTGACCTCCAACAACCATTTTCCTTTGTGCCAGGTCCGACTCCAACCGGCAGAGAATGTTCCCCGATTTTCACTGATGCCAGTTTTGCGAGGCCTCCTTGATGCCACACTCGATCAGATGCTGCCTTGATGTCAAGAGCAGTCACTCTGGTGCTCAGCTATTTTTGTCCATGTCTGAAACAAGGCTGTAAGGCCTGTGAAAAGTGTGTGCTTTGGAGAAGCCCAACAGAAAGGCTGTATATGCTGTTCAAAGCCGGACTATATGCTACAGCGACACCCTCTGGCAAAAAGGGGAACAACAATGCAGGCACCGACAACTGTTATCTTAGCAGTTAGACCAGGGGTGGGCAAACTACGGCCCGCGGGCCGCATGCGGCCCGCCAAAGGTATTTCTGCGGCCCGCCAAGTCATTAAAAAAAAAAAAAAAATTTTTTTTTTTAATTTTTTTTTTTTTTTTTAAATTTTTTTTAAGGTTAATGGAGGCGGGCTGTTGGGTTACTTACTGGTATAGGGTGGATACATTGACTTGAGTAGGGTGATCATTGCTCGGCACAACGTCGAGGGCCGAAGGGCCTGTTCTGTGCTGTTCTATGTTCTATATGAGGCGCCCAGAATCATAACCGGGTGAAGTAATTATTTTACTTAATATACTATGCGGCCCTTTGTGAATTGTGAATTTTTGAATGTGGCCCTTGCACGGAAAAGTTTGCCCACCCCTGAGTTAGACAGACTGTGTTATAGATAAACAGGCACAGGAGAGAATTCACTTTGAAAATAACAGGGATGCATATTGGCAGGCCCTCAACAGTTTCTGATCAAGTAATCACTGATTATAGGGGCCACTTTTAACTATAAAAATATGCATTGATTTTAATCCATCCACCAGATGACACGGCACTGTCCGCTCTCTCATAGGCATAAAAGAGATCCCATGGATCTTTGAAGAGCTGCCAGGGTGTTCTCCATGGGGTCCTGGCCAACATTTATCCTTCGGTCAATCACTAAGAAATAGATCATTTGGTCATTATCACTTTGCAATTTGTGGGATCTTGCTGTGTACAAATTAGCTTCAACCTTTCCGTATATTACAACAACTATCACCAAAAATACTCCCTCGTTGGCAATGTGTTTTGGGCAGTCCTGAGGTTGTGAAAGGCAGTGTCTAAATAGACCATAGAATTTACAGTGCAGAAGGAGGCCATTAAATGAAAGTTAATTCTTGTGTTTGAGAATTACTGGCAGCTTGAGAAGTGAGCGGCTATTTCCGAGCCTTCGGCCTGGACTCCAGCTTACCTCGAGCCATCAGAGAAGACCAGCGTCCCGCGGCCACTGAACAGGCCGTTCTCAAACTGGCCGCCGTAGCTGCTGCCGTCTGCAAACCTCAGCTGCCCCATCCCATGCCGGCGACCTGGTGCAGAGGAAGGGTAAAAGGTCACAAGCGTGAATGGCGTTGCAGAGCAATACAGTTCAGTCAATACTAGTCTGGCAACTCACGGGGGAAACGGCCATGTGGAAATCTGGAACTCACCGGCTTTGATCCCTAGGTTTGTGCTGACCTTAAATGGAGCAGCGTTTGAGTCGTGCTACAAATTGGCCTCAGCGGCAGAGGCTGAGTATTCTGTGGCAAGTGGTTCACCTGCTAACACCCAAAAAGTCTTTCTGCCCACCTTTCACAGGAGTGTGAAAGAATACTCTCCACTTGTTTGGATGGGTGCAGTTGCAACAGGATTCAAGAAGCTTGACACCAACAAGAAAAGCCAGTCCACTTAGTTGGTACTCCATCCACTGCCTTAAACATTCACTCCCTCCGCAATCAGCACACAGTGCCAGAGTGTGTACGATGTACAAGATGCACTGCAGCAAGTCACCAAGCCTCCCTCGTCAGGCACCTTCCAAACCCATTTCCTCTACCGCCTAAAAGATTCCTGTCCAGCTAATCATACTGAAATGACCTTGTGCTCGGCGAAGCCACACTTTGGTGCAGATGGTTTCCTGACATCTGCGATTCAGCTTTGCACTGACCCACTTGGCTGAACTACTGGAGAGTGGCGTTGCTGCCCATGTACCCAGATATGGGGCCCCCAGGAGAGGAGTTGGGGCCAGGGAGGGAATGGTACGCATAAAACGTCAATGGTGACAGCCTGAACACAAGGTCCTCGGAAACATGTCCCTTGTCCCTCCATGTGCCCTCCAGCTGCTGGAGGCACTGTTCCATCATACGGGTCCCAATCACTGTAAAGGATGGCAAAAGTAAGAGAGTTTAAGCAAATATATTGCAATGTTGCAATGTAAAAGCAAATTACTGCGGATGCTGGAATCTGAAACAAAAGGAGTAAATACTGAACAATCTCAGCAGGTCTGACAGCATCTGTGGAGAGAGAAGGGAGTTGACATTTAGAGTCTGTGTGAGTCTTTGTCAATATTGTGCTTTGTCAAGTATGTCCCATCCGTGCTGCACAGTGGTGCCGTGCTTAGCACGGCTGCCTCATTGGCAGCGAGGACCCGGGTTCGATCCCGGCCCCCGGTCATTGTCAGTGTGGAGTTTGCACATTCTCCCCGTGTCTGCGTGGGTCTCACTCCCACAACCCAAAATGATGTGCGAGGTAGGTGGATTGGCCACACTAAATTGCCCTTTAATTGAAAAAATAATTGGGTATGCTAAATTTAAAAACAAAGCGAAGGCCCATCCATCCATCACCCCTACGATCATTGGCTTGCAGTGGCTCCTGATTAAACATGCCTATGCTATCCTCATGTTGAAATCTCTCCTTGGCTTCACCCCCATCTCCATAACCCACTCTGGCCCAACAACCCTCCAAAATCTCTGCTCTCCTCTAATTCTGGCTCTTGCACAACCCTAGTTTTCATCGCTCCACCATTGCCAGCCACGTCTTCAGTTGCCAAGGCCCACAGCTCTGGAATTTCCTCAAACCTCTCTTCTCAATTACCACCCTCCTTAAAATCTCTCTCTTTGACCAAGCTGTAGGGAACTACAGACCAGACTCGCGTCAGTGGTAGGGAAACTATTGGAGAAAATGCTGAAGGAGAGAATCTATCGCTACTTGGAGAGGCAAGGTTTGATCAGGGATGGTCAGCATGGCTTTGTCAAAAGGAGGTCATGCCTAACAAATTTGATTGAATTGTTTGAGGATGTGACCAGGTGTGTCGATGAGGGCAGTGCAGTTGACGTAGTTTATGTGGATTTCAACAAAGCCTTTGACAAGGTCCCACATCGGAGACTTATAAAGAAGGCAAACGCACATGGGATAAAGGGGAACTTGTTAAGGTGGATTGGCTTAGCCGGAGGAGACAGAGGGTGATGACAGACGGCTGCTTTAGTGACTGTAAGAAGTCTTACAACACCAGGTTAAAGTCCAACAGGTTTGTTTCAAACGCTAGCGTTGGACTTTAACCTGGTGTTGTATGACTTCTTACTGTGCTCACTCCAGTCCAATGCTGGCATCTCCACATCTTAGTGACTGGAAGCCAGTGTCCAGTGGCATACCACAGGGATCTGTGCTGGCTCCCCTAATGTTTGTCATTTATATAAACAACATAGTTGACTATGTGGGGAGTAGGATCAGTAAGTTTGTGGATGACACAAAGATTGGCAGGGCGGTTATCAGTGAGGTTGAGTGTCTTGGGTTACAGGAAGATGGTCAAATAGACGGGATGGTCAAATGGGCGGATAAGCGGCAGCTGAAATTTAACCTGAAAAGTGTGAGGTGATACACTTTGGAAGGGGTAATTTGACAAGAAAGTATTCAATAAATGGCCTAATACTGGGAAGTTCCAAAGGAACGTGTTGTGTTAGTCCACAGATCTCCGAAGTCAGAAGGGCAGGTTAATAGGGTTGTGTAAAAGGCAGATGGGACGCTCGCCTTTATCAATCGAGGCATCGATTACAAAAGCAGGGAGGTCACGTTGGAGTTGTATAGAACTTTGGTGAGGCCACAGCTGGAGTACTGTGGCAATACTGGTCACCACATTATCGGAAGGATGTGATTGCACTGGAGGGGGTGCAGAGGGGATTCACCAGGATGTTGCCTGGAATGGAACATTTAAGTTATGGAGAGGTTGGATTGGGGTATGACACTCCTTCCCTTCCCCGCCCGCCCCCCAAAGTCCAGAGCAACGTTATAACCCAAATGGAGGTCACGGGAAATCTTATAGTCCTGATCCCGGGATCTCCATTGGGGTTATAACAATCGGCTTGGGTTGGTTTCGCTGGAGCAGAGAAAACTGAGGGGGGCGACCTGATCGAGGTGTACAAGATTAGAATAATAATTTTTTAATAATAATCTTTATTGTCACAAGCAGATTTACATTACCACTGCAATGAAGTTACTGCAATGAAGTGAAAAGCCCCTAGTCGCCACACTCCGGCACCTGTTCAGGTACACAAAGGAAGAGTTCAGAATGTCCAATTCACCGAACAGCATGTCTTTCGGGACTTGTGGGAGGAAACCGGAGCACCCGGAGGAAACCCACGCAGACACGGGGAGAACGTACAGACTCCGCACAGACAGTGACCCAAGCCGGGAATCGAACCCAGGTCCCTGGCGCTGTGAGGCATCAGTTCTAACTACTGAGCTACCATGCTGAGGGGCATGGATAGGGTAGATAGGGAGCAGCTGTTCTCCTTAGTTGGTCAGTTATGAGGGGACACATGTTGAAGGTGATGAGGATTTGAGGGAAACCTTTTTTTACCCAGAGGGTGTTGATGGGGGAATGCACTGCCTGGGAGGGTGGTAGAAGCGGGTTGCCTCACATCCTTTAAAAAGTACCTGGATGGGCACTTGGCAAGTCATAACATTCAAGCAGACAACACAAAGATTGGCTGAGAGGTGGACAGTGTAAGGATAGCTATAATGTCCAGAATGATAGATGAGAAAGTGGCAGATGGAATTTAACACCGAGAAGGGTGAGGTCATGCATTTAGGAAGGTGAAACAGTTGTAGGGAGTACACAATAAATGGGAATATACCAGGAGGGGTAGATGAAGTGAGAGATCTTAGTGTACAAGTGCACAGGTCCCTAAAGGCAGCAGTTCAAGTAGACAAGGTTGTGAAGAAAGCATATGGAATGCTCTCCTTCATTGGCAGAGGTGTAGAATATAAAAGTAAGAATATAATGTTGGAATTGTATAAAACACTGTGAGGCCACAACTGGAGTACTGGGTGCAGTTCTGGTCGCCACATTACAGGAAGGACGTTATTGCTCTGGAGAGAGTGCAGAGGAGGTTCACAAGAATGTTGCCAAGGCTGGAAAAGTGTGGCTACCAGGAGAGACTGGATAGGTTGGGGTTATTTTCCATCGAACAAAGAAGGCTGAAGGGTGACTTAATTGAGGTGTTCAAAATTATGAGGGGAAGAGATAAAATTGTTTCCCTTGGTGGAGAATTCTAGAATCAGGGAAATGGGTTCACGATATGAGGCAGAAGGTGTCGAGGGGTCCTGAGAAAACCTTTTTACGCAGAGAGGTTAGTGGGAGTCTGGAATTCGCTGCCCGATTTAGTGGTGGAGGCAGAGACCCTAAACTCTTTTTAAAAAGTGTCTGGATCTGCACCTAAACTACAGGGTTAGGAAGGTGGGATTAGAAAGGGCATCTGGGTGTCCTCAGGCTGGCATGGACACAATGGGCTGAATGGCCTCCTTCTGTGCATTAACCTTTCTATGATTCTATGACTTCAAGGCTATTGGCCAAGTGCTGGCGAATGGGATTAGGTAGACAGGTCAGGTGTTGGCGAATGGGATTAGGTAGACAGGTCAGGTGTTGGCGAATGGGATTAGGTAGACAGGTCAGGTGTTTTTCATGCGTCGGTGTAGACTCGATGGGCCAAAGGGCCTCTTCTGCACCAATTCAAATATGGGTGTCAAATTTTGTTTAATAATTTATTTTTCCAATTAAGGGGCAATTTAGCGTGGCCAATCTACCTACCCTGCACATCTCTAGGTCGTGGTGGTGAGACCCACGCAGACACGGGGAGAATGAGAGGCAGCACAAGTGGATAGCACTGTGGCTTCACAGGAACAGGTTTGATTCCCGGCTCGGGTCACTGTCTGTGCGGAGTCTGCACGTTCTCCCCGTGTCTGCGTGGGTTTCCTCCGGGTGCTCCGGTTTCCTCCCACAGTCCAAAGACGTACAGGTTAGGTGGATTGGCAGTGATAAATTGACCTTAGTGTCCAAAATTGCCCTTAGTGTTGGGTGGGGTTACTGGGATAGGGTGGAGGTGTGGGCTTGGGTAGGGTGCTCTTTCCAAGAGCTGGTGCAGACTCGATGGGCCAAATGGCCTCCTTCTGCACTGTAAATTCTATGATGCTATGAAGCACCTTGGGACATTTATTACATTAAAAGGTACTATATAAATGCAAGTGGTTGTAGTTATACTGAAATTCCCCATCGTGGATTGCTCCCTCCACTGACTCAGCAAAAGAGTCCTTTATCCAGCCATTATCAAAACTCTTTCTCCATATGTAACTTTGGTAAGAGTGGGTGACGATTACAACAGCACCACTCAGGCCGGTTTCACAGTTCAAGCTGACGGGTGATTTCATCATTGATTGCAGATTACACAACTGGGTCACAATCCTAGTCTATTGCTTCCTAAATGTCAGTTGTGGTTGAATGGGTAGAACCCTCACCTCGGAGTCAGAAAGCTACTCTCGACATTTGAGCACAAGTCTAAGGTAACATTGCAATGCAGTACTGAAAGAGCTTTGTACTTTCACACGCGATGTTAAACTGATGCTCCATCTGCCCTCTCAGGACCCATTTCAAAGAGCAGGGAAATTCTCCCCGGAGTTCTGACCAATATTTATCCCTCAAGGCAACATCACTGAAACAGGTTATTCAGTCATTTAGCTCCTTGCTGTACATGTGACCTTACTACATGCAAATTAACTGTTCCAACATGGTGTTAACTGTTACAATTACACTTGTGAAAAGCACTTAATTAGCTGTTGAGCGCTTTGTGAAGTCCTGGCAGACTGTAATAACCTTTGTGACACCTCCTCAGAGAAAGACAGGGAGTGCCAGCGACATAGCCAATGGCAACCAAGGCCGCCAGAATCGGCAAACAATATGCCGCCCTGGGCAGACGATAAGGTCGCCTCGAGCCAGGGTGTTGCACATGGTCCACCCTGAGGAGGATGATTGGATGCAGCTGAATTGCATCACGGCCCATAAAGTGGCACCAATTCAGATCAAACTGCAATAAAATGGGCCTCTCGTAATGGAGATAGACACGGGGGCTGCCGTCTCGATCATCAGTCAGCAGACCTTCCACCGGCTTCCACATGGGCATTCAGCTCGTGAGATACGAAGGCCAAATTGGCCACATAAACTGGGGAACCCAATTATAGGAACCACCGTGACCCCGGTGACCCACGGGCAGCACAGTCAGATTGAGGTTAATAGTGGTACGGGGCTGGGACCCAATCTGTTGAGCTCTGATTGGCTATGAACACGGTGTTTGGAATGGAGCAGATTTTTCAGATGGGCACCGGCAGCCTGTACGAGGTCCTCAGGAAATACCCGGAGGTATTCCAGGAGGGCCTGGCTGAAATAAAGGCGGCCAAGTCCTGAATCTACATTGACCTGGAGGCCTGCCAGAGCACAACCGATCTCCTATACCTTGCACACCAAGGTGGAAACGGAGTTACGGCGCCTGGAGAGCTTGGGCATCATAAACCCAGTTTGATTTGCAGAATGGTCGCACCATGGTCCCAGAGTTAAAGCCGGATAGGTCAGTTCATCTCTGCAACGATTATAAAATGTCCTTGAACAGGGTCTCCTGCCTGGACAGATATCCCATGCCGTGTGTGCAGTCCACCGAGAAGGAGCACTTTGGCAATCCAGAAGAGGCCCTCACGCAATTCTCCCAAGCGGGCATCTGTCTGAGAGAGGCAATGTGTCTTTCAGTCAAACGTACCTGCGTTACTGTGTGGACAAGGATGGTTTACACCCAGTGGAGGAAAAGGTCCAGGCCATAAAGGGGGCTCCAACACCAGAAAACATGACCTAATTGACGTCATTTTGGGGGTTTGTGAACTATTATGGGAAATTTATCCTGAATTTTGCTGCCCTGTTAGCTCCTCTTCGCACATTATTCAAGAAGAATCAATGGCGGGCTTGGGGAGCTCGGAAACAGGAATAATTTTCCCAGAAGAGGAAACAGCTGTTATCTTCCCAGTTGTTGACCCATTCCGATCCTTCATGGCTGCTTGTCCTCACATGCAATGCCTCCTCATACGGCATTGGTGCGACAACATCCTATAGCGTATGCTTCCGGACTCGTGTAGATGCAGAGCGTCGCTACACCCAGATAGAGTAAGAAGGCCAAGCCATGATATATGCAGTGAAAAGATTTCACCAATATGTCTACGGGCGCCACTTTTTTTAACATCACGGACCATGAACCTCTGCTGGGGTTTTTCCAAGGAGGACAAAGGAGGACAAGGAGGACTCATACCCTCAGCCCGAATCCAACACACGGCCTTGTTATTATTAGCCTAGGAGTATACATTTCAGCAGCACGCTCACTCGTTTCCTGCTGCCTGCGTGTCTCCTCTTCACGAATGACGGACAAAGCTGTGGCAGCACAGAACTTCATGGATACCCTTCCAGTCACAGCTGCGCAGATCCGAATGTGGTCCCAGAGGGATCCCACGAAACTTCACCATGTCAATCTACCCGGTGGAGTACAGGGAAACCCCCGGCAGCCTTCCTTCCCTCCATCATGAGGCAGCAGGAGCTTCGTGTAGAGGATGGTATCCTCCTATGGGGAGCTCTTGTGTTCGTCCAGTGGCCGGGTCAAGAGTCGATCCTGCAGGACCTGCATAGTGGACAGCCAGAAGATGATGGCGAGGAGCTATGTCTGGTGGCCAGGGATCAATGATGACAGACAGTGGTACAACGATGCCCAGCATGTCAGGAGCACCAGAATCTCCCTCCTGCTGGAGTGAGTTATTAATGGGCTGGTGCCTCTAAACCTGCCTGAGCCTGCTGTTTCCAAGTCTTGGCAGAAAGGTGGAGTCAGAACAGGAGAGTCAGAAGAAATATCATGACCACCAGATGTCTGGGAGAAGTTTTGAACTGGGGGACAACGTAGATGTCTGGAATTTCGGTGACGCCGCTCATTGGACTCCTGGGGACGTGTTGGAGAAAATAGGGCTCCGATCGTACAAGATCAGAACCCGAGAGAAGACCATGCGGAAATATGTGGACCACCTTAATGGCAGACGGCCTGCCTCGGAGGAAACCACGGGAGGTACATTGGTGCCTCGACCACCTCTGATACCATTGCATAGTCAAGGGGTGCAACCGATTGTGCTACCGGGTAGATTGACATGGTGAAGTTTAATCAGCGTGGGATCCCTCCGGGACCACGTTCGGATCTGCGCAGCTGTGACTGGAAGAGTATCCATGAAGTTCTGTGCTGCCACAACTTTGTCCGTCATTCGTGAAGAGGAGACACACAGGCAGCAGGAAACGAGTGAGCGTGCTGCTGAAATGACTGTCAAGATAACAATGACTCGGCCTCGGATATGGACACTGAAGCATCCGCACTCACTGACACACCGTGACCAGAGCCGAACCCCCAGCAGTGTCCCTCTGGCATTCGTCGCCGAAAAGACGATCGACGAATCGTTACATCCCACTCGACCCAGACGCACCACTGGCAGAAGCGCAACCACAAGTCGTAGGACTTGTGGAATACAAGATTCCCAGCTGGCGCGCATAATTAACCTGTATAAAAGCCGGCCCAAACAGGGACTGGCATCCTGGTAGTCCCGACTGGGACTTATACATAGATAGATAGAACATACAATGCAGAAGGTGGCCATTCGGCCCATCGAGTCTGCACCTACCCACTTAAACCCTCACTTCCATCCTATCCCCATAACTCACTAACCTCTCCTAAACTTTTTGGACACAAAGGGCAATTTATCATGGCCAATCCACCTAACCTTGCAGATCTTTGGACTGTGGGAGGAAACCGGAGCACCCGGAGGAAACCCACGCAGACACAGGGAGAACGTGCAGACTCTGCACAGACAGTATCCCAGCGGGGAATCGAACCTGGGACCCTGGCACTGTGAAGCCACAGTGCTAGCCACATGTGCTATCGTGCTGCCCACTGTGTGGAATTTATACTGTGTGTTTATGCCGCCATAGCAGCTATTTCTTTTGACCGTGAATCAACTAGCATTTACTCGACTACTCAGTCTCCAGGGTCTTTGCATAGACACTATATAAATGCAATTCAGCATCTTCTAAATGGCCACCTCTGGCCTGACTGAAATTGCCTCTAGGCCATTCTGCCAACACATCACCTTGGGCCATTTGACTCTGGCCCCTGCCATTCACTCCATCCCCCATGAAGTATCTCAGGTCATTAACTGGATTAAAAAGGTGTTGTAGCAATGTGTGCCAACATAACAGGGATGGACAGCACAGTGGCGCAGTGGGTTAGCACTGCAGCCTCACGGCGCCAAGGTCCCAGGTTCGATCCTGGCTCTGGGTCGCTGTCCGTGTGGAGTTTGCACATTCTCATTCTCCCCGTGTTTGCGTGGGTTTCGCCCCCACAACTCAAAGATGCGCAGTGTAGGTGGATTGGCCACGCTAAATTGGCCCTTAATTGGAAAAAATGAATTGGGTACTCTAAATTTATTAATTAAAAAAAATCCCAGGGACCCAGTTAAGACACCAGGAAGTTATCCAGGGAGGAAGGATAAATAGCCTCAGTCACATCTTGCTGGCTGTGCAATAACAGGCAGTGCTGACTTACCTTCTTTCCACTCCCCGTGATACTCCTCACCGCTCGAGTAGGTGAAGGTTCCTTTGATCAGCGTCATGCTCCAATCTAATAAACAAAAATTCATTTCTGTGAGTAACTGGGTTAAAGTTCCACACTCAACTCACAGGGCACGATTCAACTAAATAAACTAAATGGAAACAAAGTCCCAAAAGCGATGGTGTATCCAGTCACTGCCGAACCTCCTGTTCTACCACTGGGCAGCAAATGTGGAAAGGGTGCGGGGTTAGCTGGGGGAGGCGGGGGCGGAATGGGTGCAAATGGAAGAGACCTGCGGACACTGGTCACCGCCCCACTCCCATTCCCCGTGGCCAAATAAGCCTGGTGATGGCCACACAAAGCCTCCAGCTGAGGCACCATTTTATGCTAAAACACACGTCTGTCTCAGCTCCTATCTTCAAAAACCACAGATTTATCCCAGACAGAATGGATGGCATGTATAGAACTTGGAGATGGGGAGGGGTCCTAGCCTGGTTGGGGGGGGGGGGGGGGGGGGGGATACCGGGTTGCTGCTGGACTGGCCAGGAAGGAGCTGGTGTGGGCCGGAGGGGTAGGGGAGAGGTGCTATCGTCATGGGGAACGGGTCGGGTGGGGTGTGCTGGCCAGGGGCGAGCAGTCGATGAGCTATGGCTAGTCGGCGGGGGAGGGGGGGGGGGGCGGGGTGCCCTCTGATCCGGCTGATCACCTGGAACGTGAGGGGGCTGAATGGGCCGGTTAAGCGGGCTAGGGTATTTTCTCATTTGAAGGGGCTGAAGGCGGACGTGGCTATGCTCCAGGAGACCCACTTGAAGGTGGCGGACCAGGTTCGTCTGAGGAAGGGGTGGGTGGGGCAGGTTTTCCACTCAGGATTGGATGTGAAGAACCGGGGGGGTGGCAATTCTGGTGGGGAAGAGGGTGGCGTTCGAGGCGTCTGAGGTGGTGGCCGACAAGGAGGGCAGGTTTGTTATGGTGAAGGGTAGGCTGCAGGGAGAGAACGTGGTGCTGGTAAACGTGTATGCCCCGAATTGGGATGACGCTGGCTTTACGGGCAGCACGGTAGCATTGTGGATAGCACAATCGCTTCACAGCTCCAGGGTCCCAGGTTCAATTCCGGCTTGGGTCACTGTCTGTGCGGAGTCTGCACATCCTCCCAGTGTGTGCGTGGGTTTCCTCCGGGTGCTCCGGTTTCCTCCCACAGTCTAAAGATGTGCGAGTTAGGTGGATTGGCCATGCTAAATTGCCCTGTGTCCAAAATTTCCCATAGTGTTGGGTGGGGTTACTGAGTTATGGGGATAGGGTGGAGGTGTTGACCTTGGGTAGGGGGTGGGGTACTCTTTCCAAGAGCCGGTGCAGACTCGATGGGCCGAATGGCCTCCTTCTGCACTGTAAATTCTATATGACTATATGAGGCGTATGTTGGGCCGCATTCCGGACCTGGAGGCAGGGGGCCTGATCATGGGGGGGGAGACTTTAACACGGTGCCGGATCCCCCACTAGACCGGTCCAGATATAGGACGGGTAGGAGGCCGGCGGCAGCCAAGGCGCTGAGGGGGTTTATGGACCAGATGGGAGGGGTGGATCCCTGGAGGTTCGGGAGGCCGAGGGCACGGGAGTATTCCTTTTTCTCCCACGTACATAGGGTCTACTGCCGAATAGATTTTTTCGTCCTGAGCAGGGGATTGATCCCGAGGGTGGAGGATGCCGAGTATTCGGCCATAGCAATTTCAGACCATGCTCCGCACTGGGTCGATCTGGAGATGGGGGAGGTGCGGGACCAGTGCCCGCTGTGTCGTCTGGTCGTGGGGTTGCTGGCTGATGAGGTGTGTAGGAGGGTCCAGGGAAGTATTGAGGGGTATCTTGAGGCCAACAATACGGGGGAGGTCCGGGTGGGGATGGTTTGGGAGGCTCTGAAGGCAGTGATCCGGGGGGAGCTGATTTCCATCCGGGCCCATAGGGAAAGGAGGGAGAGAAGGGAGAGGGAGAGACTGGTGGGGGAGCTCCTGCATGTGGATAGGAGGTACGCGGAAGCCCCGGAGGAGGGATTGTTGGGGGAAACGGCGTAGCTTGCAGGCCAAGTTCGACTTGCTGACCACCAGAAAGGCGGAGACACAGTGGAGGAAGGCGCAAGGCGCGGTTTAGGAGTTTGGGGAGAAGGCGAGCAGGATGCTGGCGCATCAGCTCCACAGGCGGGATGCGGCTAGGGAAATTGGTGGAGTGATGGATAAGGGTGGGAATGTGGTGCGGAAGGGGGCAGAGGTGAACGGGGTCTTTAGGGATTTTTACAAGGAACTGTACCGGTCGGAGCCACCGGTGGAGGAGGAGGGCGAAATGGAGAGCATTATGAGCAGGCTATGTTTCCCAAAGGTGCAGGAGTAGCTGGTGGAGGGTCTGGGGGCGCCGATTGAGTTGGAGGAGCTAGTCAGGGGGATTGGTCAAATGCAGTCAGGGAAGGCGCCGGGGCCGGATGGGTTCCCGGTGGAATTTTATAAAAAGTATGGGGACCTGGTGGGCCCCCTGTTGGTGCGAGCCTTCAATGAGGCATGGGAGGGGGGGGGGGGGGGGGGGGGGGGGGGCTTTTCCCCCGACAATGTCATGGGCGCTGATTTCTTTGATCCTGAAGAGGGATAAGGGCCCCCTGCAGTGCGGATCATACAGGCCAATCTCGCTCCTAAATGTGGATGCTAAGTTGCTGACGATGATCCTGGCCACCAGGATAGAGGACTGTGTGCCAGGGGTGATACACGAGGATCAGACAGGATTTGTCAAGGGAAGACAGCTTAACACGAATGTGCGGAGGTTGTTAAATGTTATTACGATGCCGGCGGTTGAGGGGGAGGCGGAGATAGTGGTGGCGCTAGATGCAGAGAAGGCCTTTGATAGAGTTGATTGGGGGTACCTGTGGGAAATGCTGGAGCGGTTTGGATTTGGGGAGGGGTTCATCAAATGGGTGAGGTTGCTTTATGAGGCCCCGATGGCGAGTGTAGTTCTAATGGAAGCAGGTAAGAGTACTTCAGGCTCTACCGTGGGACCAGGCAGGGGTGCCACCTGTCCCCTTTGCTTTTTGCACTGGCAATTGAACCTCTGGCTATGGCGTTGAGGGAGTTGGGGGGGTGGAGGGGTCTGGTGCGGGGTGGGGAGGAACATCGGGTATCGCTGTATGCGGACGACCTGCTGCTGTATGTGGCGGACCCAGAGGGGGGAATGCAGGGGGTGATGGAGCTGTTGGCTGAGTTTGGGGGCTTTTCGGGCTATAAGCTGAATCTGGGCAAGAGTGTGGTATTTGTCGTGCACCCGGGTGATCAGGAGGAGGGAATTGGTCGGCTCCCGTTTAAGAGGGCAGTGAAGAGTTTTAGGTACCTGGGGGTGCAGGTGGCCAGGAGTTGGGGGACTCTCCACAAGCTTAATTTTACCAGGCTTGTGGAGCAGATGGAGGAGGAATTTAAAAGGTGGGACATGGTGCCACTATCGCTGGCGGGTAGAGTGCAGTCCGTCAAAATGACGGTGCTCCCGAGGTTCTTGTTCCTTTTTCAGTGTTTGCCCATCTTTATCCCTAGGGCCTTTTTAGAAGGGTGACCAGCAGCATCATGAGCTTTGTTTGGGTGCATGGGACCCCGAGGGTGAAGAGGGTTTTCTTGGAGCGGGGCAGAGATGGTGGGGAGCTGGCGTTACCCAATCTCTCGGGGTATTATTGGGTGGCCAATGTGTTGATGGTGCGCAAGTGGGTGATGGAGGGGAAGGGGGCAGCATGGAAAAGGTTGGAGATGGCGTCCTGTGGAGGCACAAGCCTGGGGGCCCTGGTAACGGCGCCTTTGCCGCTCCCTGCTATGAGGTATACCACGAGTTCGGTGGTGGAGGCTACCCTCAAGATCTGGGGGCAGTGGAGGGGACATAGGGGGGAAGTGGGGGGCTCAAGGGAGGCCCCACTAAGGGGGAACCATCGGTTCGTCCCGGGGAACATTGATGGGGGGTTCCAGGGTTGGCACAGAGCGGGCATCAGAAAGTTGAGGGACCTGTTCATTGATGGGAGGTTTGCGAGCCTGGGAGAGTTGGAGGAGAAATTTGAGCTCCCCTCGGGGAACATGTTCAGGTACCTGCAGGTAAAGGCGTTTGCTAGGCGGCAGGTGGAGGGATTCCCTTTGCTTCCTGCGAGGGGGGTGAGGGACAGGGTGCTTTCGAGGGTCTGGGTCGGGGATGGGAAGATATCTGATATCTACAAGGTAATGCAGGAGATGGAGGAGGCGTCAGTAGAGGAGCTAAAGGCTAAGTGGGAGGGGGAACTGGGGGAACAGATCGAGGATGGGACATGGGCGGATGCCCTGGAGAGGGTTAACTCTTCCTCCTCATGTGTGTAGCTTAGCCTCATCCAATTCAAGGTGCTGCACCGGGCCCATATGTCCGGGACTAGGATGAGTAGGTTCTTTGGGGGCGAAGACAGGTGTGTCAGGTGTTCGGGGAGTCCAGCGAACCATGCCCATATGTTCTGGGAATGCCCGGCACTGGAGGAGTTCTGGAAGGGGGTGGCGAGACGGTGTCGAGGGTGGTAGGATCCAGGGTCAAGCCAGGCTGGGGACTCGCGATTTTTGGGGTTGCGGTGGAGCCGGGAGTGCAGAAGGCGGGAGAGGCCGGTGTTTTGGCCTTTGCGTCCCTAGTAGCCCTGCGGAGGATCTTGCTACAATGGAAGGATGTGAGACCCCCAAGCGTGGAGACCTGGATCAATGACATGGCGGGTTTTATTAAGCTGGAGAAGGTCAAATTCGCCCTGAGAGGATCGGTACAAGGGTTCTTTAGGCGGTGGCAGCCTTTCCTCGACTTTCTGGCTCAGCGATAGGGAACTAGGTCAGCAGCAGCAGCAACCCGGGGGGAGGGGGGGGGGGGGGGGGGGGGGTTGACTATGTTTATTTAGTTTTAATTTATTTTTAAGTTCTTTTGTTGTTTACTGGGTTTGGGGGGTGGGTTCGATATATGGGTTGTTACGGTCTTGGGGGTGCTATGCTTATTATTATGTTGTTTTATAGTTGCTTGTTACTGTTTGTTGTTATATATTTTGTAAAAAATGTTCAATAAAAATTATTTTAAAAAAAAACTTGGAGATGGGAGGATGGGGTATTGAGGGTCAGAAACTTGTACGTTGACAGCAGAGTGGCAACCCCAGGGGAACTAACAGAGAAGCTCCAGTTCCCAAAAGGAACGAACTCTGGTACATTCAAATACAGGACTTCCTCCGCAAGGAGGCCCCACCGTTCCCCCAGTTAGCCAGGCACACCCTGCTACACAGACTGATATCACAGGATGAGTTAGGGGAGGGAAAATGCACGGGCATATACAGAGACCACTGCTAGAGGTGATAAGGACCCACTGGATGAAACAAGAGAGAGGTGGGAGGAAGAACTAGGGCCTCGAGCTAGGAGGATGACACCGGAGCAAGATCCTTGCACAGAGTGAACTCCACCACCTAATGCGCGAGGCTGAGCCTGATGCAACTGAAGGTGGTGCATAGGGCACACCTGACCGGGACACACATGGCACAGCTGACTGGGACACGCATGACCAGGGCACACCTGACCAGGACACGCATGACCAGGGCACAGCTGACTGGGACATGCATGACCAGGGCACAGCTGACTGGGACATCCATGAGCAGGTTGTTCCCGGGAGTGGAAGACGGATGTGAGCGATGTCAGAGGGGGTCCGGCCACCACTCCCACATTTTCTGGTCCTGCCCAAGACTGATCAGATTCTGGACCATGCTCGTCCAAGGTCGAGGGGGTTAAGGTGGAGCCATGTCCATTAGTGGCAGTCTTTGGGGTGTCAGAACAGCCAGAACTCTCGAGGGGAGAGGGGTCGATGCCCTAGCCTTCGCTTCCCTGATAGCCTGGCGACGACTCTTACTCGCATGGAGTCAAGAAAGCCCAACCTTCGGCATGTCTGCATTGACTCTCACAAACTTCTAGAGATGTGCTGTACAGAGCATCCTATCCGGCTGCATCACAGCCTGGTATGGCAACTGCTCGGCCCAAAATCGCAAAAAACTGCAGAGTGTGGCGAACTCAGCCCAACGCATCACACAAACATGCCACCCTCCCATTGATTCTGTCTACCCCTCCTGTTGCCTCAGGAAGGCAGACAGCATTATCAGAGATCCCTCTCACCCAGGCTTTGCCTTCTTCTAGACCCTTCCATCAGACAGAAGATACCAAAGTCTGAAGACATAGGAACAGCTTCTTCCGCACAGCTACAAGACTCCTCAACGACTCCCCCTCGGACTGATCTGTTCCCTGTAAGAACACTATTCACGATGCCCTATGCTGCTCTTGCTCATGTAGTTGCTTTGTTTGGCCCTTGTTCCGCACTGTAACCAATCACGATTGTCAATGTGCTATTTGTCAATGTACTTTGTCGATTATTCTTTTTGTCTACTATGTACGTACTGTGTACGTTCCCTCGGCCGCAGAAAAATACTCTTCGCTGTACTTCGGTACATGTGACAATAAACCAATCAATCAGTCAGTCGGCAGCATCGCCTAAGGCCTCAGACTGGCAGAATGCCTGAGGCTAGCAAACAGTAAATTTGGCATCAGGGGGTCGGAGGAAGGGTTCCACTCGAGGTGGAAGCTGTTCACTGCCATCTTCAGAGACCTATTTGTGGCCAGCAGCTGCAGGGGGGGGGGGGAGGGGGGGGGGGGCGTCCACACTACAAAAAAAGACAAATTGTTCACACTACATCCGTTGCATGGGTGCTCACAAGCTGTGTCACTGTTATGTTGTCCTGCAATTTGTTGAATAAAAATAGATCTAAAACAAAAATATTCACCAGCATTTAGCGCAGGGCCATAAAAGCACGTACTGCCAAATGGGGAGGGAAGGTGGCCAAGGTTAGAAAGGTGCTGCTACAGAGGGGAAGGCAGGCAGGGGGTTTGGGTCTTCCGAACCTGATGTACTACTACTGGGCGGCGAATGTGGAGAAGGTGCGGAGCTGGGTCAGAGGGGTTGATTCCCAGTGGGTCAGAATGGAGGAGAGTTTATGCAGGGGGTCGGGGCTGAAAGCACTAGCAACAGCGCCGCTCCCGATAACCCCGGGGAAATACTCAGGGAGTCCGGTAATAATAGCTTCATTGAGAATTTGGAGGCAGTTTCGCCAACACCGGGTTGGGGGCAGGGTCAAGGGAAATGCCGATTCGGGGGAACCACAGATTTGAGCCAGGGAGGTGGGATGGAAATTTTCAGAAATGGGAGGAGAAGGGGATTAAAACACGGAAAGATTTGTTTCTTAGGGGTCGGTTTGCAGGATTGAAGGAACTGGAAGCGAAGTATGAGCTGGAGCAGGGAGAAATGTTTAGATACATTCAGGTTCGAGATTTTGCCAGAAAGGAGATACAGAGCTTCCCGGTGGAGCCAGCCTCCATATTGCTGGAGAAGGTGCTGACAACAGGGGGACTGGAGAAGGGGGTAGTGTCAGCGGTGTACGGAGCTATGTTGGAAAAGGATAAGGCACCACTGGAAGGGATCAAGGCAAAGTGGGAGGAAGAGTTGGGAGAGGATATGGAGGGGGGGTCCTGGTGTGAGGTGCAGCGGAGAGTGAATGCCTCCACCTCGTGCGCGAGGTTGGGGCTGATACAGCTGAAGGTGGTATACAGAGCACACCTCACGAGGATGAGCCAATTCTTTGAAGGAGTAGAAGGTTTTTAGGGTCATTTCTAAGGTGGTGCACATGAAACTGGACCCGGGCCCCCAGGTGGCCATATTCGGGGTGTCGGACCAGCCAGGGTTGGAAACGAGTGCAGAGGCAGATATTGTAGCCTTCGCCTCATTGATCGCCCAAAGGCACATCCTGATGGGATGGAGAGCAACCTCTCCACCCTGTGCCCTGGCGTGGCGGGGGGACCTGCTGGAATTCTTGACTCTTGAGGTTAACTTTGAACTGAGGGGAAGGATGGAGGGGTTCTACAATTCATGGGCATTATTCATCATGCACTTTCAAGAACTGGATAACATCGAACATTTGTTTGGGGGGGGGGGGGGGGGGGAGGCTGTGAGTGTTAATGGGGACTATGGGTGATTCCTGATTCCTTTTTGTCATTTGTTTATGTGAACATGCGAGCTAATGTTTGGGGTTTGGTGGGAGGATGGGATCGTTGTTCTTGTTATGGGGGTTGACATATTTGTTACTGATTATTGTTTGATGTTGGTGGGTGTAAATTTGGGAGAAATGTGAAAAAGGAGAATAAAAAATATTTTATTAAAAAAAAGCACGTACTGTTGATTCGAATGCTTGACCATGGGGTGTGTGTTAAGGAACTATTCAAAGGAAGGGAGACACACACACACACACACACGAGGCACAGGCAGAGGTTTAGGAAAGCAATTCTAGAATTGCAGGCCTTCAATAGTGTACATAGAACATAGAACAGTACAGCACAGAACAGGCCCTTCGGCCCTCGATGTTGTGCCGAGCAATGATCACCCTACTTAAACCCACGTAACCCGTATACCCGTAACCCAACAATCCCCCCATTAACCTTACACTACGGGCAATTTAGCATGGCCAATCCACCTAACCCGCACATCTTTGGACTGTGGGAGGAAACCGGAGCACCCGGAGGAAACCCACGCACACACGGGGAGGACGTGCAGACTCCACACAGACAGTGACCCAGCCGAGTATGTAGATTAATTGAATTTAAGAATCAAGACATGCTACATGATTCTCGCCAGTCAGCATTATTAGATATTACTGGATGCATGGGATTAAATGAAATAAATTAAAATATTGCAGTTCCACCTGTTAATCACCTGAGGGAGCCCCATTATCTACAAAGCTCAGCAAGGGAGCTTGGAAAGAAAACAAGTATATGTAGTGAGTATTTCAGCTTATCCTCAGGACAGTCTAAAGTGCTAAACCACACACCCAAACAGGCAGGTTATCGGCCGTCCTGTAAAATCAAACAAAGCAGCCCGAATGTAATCTCATTTTCTGTAGTCAGTTCTGTGATAAGTTACAAGCCCTTTTTGTTGCAGCTCTGATATATCGCAGTTGGGGATCTTGATTTTCCAAGTGAGACTTCCTCAGCTGGTGTTTACATTCAGTATCAGCAATGCAGGGGCCCTGATAATAGTCTCAGCTCAGGATGGTGTGTGACTTGGAAAGGCAAATTGCAGGTGGTGCTGTTCCCATGTATCTGCCGCCATCGTCTTTCAAGGTGGTGAGGTCAGGGCCCCAGTTTTGGGGGGGGGGGGGGGCTGCTGCACGGTAGCCTAGTGGTTAGCACAGTTGCTTCACAGCTCCAGGGTCCCACATTCGATTCCCGACTTGGGTCAGTGTCTGTGTGGAGTCTACACGTTCTCCCCGTGTCTGTGTGGATTTCCTCCGGGTGCTCCGGTTTCCTCCCGCATTCCAAGATGGGCACGTTGGGTGGATTGGCCATGATAAGTCGCTCTTAATGCCCAAACAAAAGATTAGGTAGGTTTTTTTTTCTTTTTAAAAAAAATTTCGAGTAACCAATTAATTGTTTCCAATTAAGGGGCAATTTAGCATGTTCAATCCACCTACCTAGCACATCTTTGGGTTGTGGGGGCGAAACCCACTCAAACACGGGGAAAATGTGCAAACTCCACACGGACAGTGACCCAGAGCTGGGGTCGAACCTGGGACCTCGGCACCGTGAGACTGCAGTGCTAACCCACTGCGCCACCGTGCTGCCCTAAGATTAGGTAGGGTTACTGGGTTGTGGGGATAGGATGGCGGTGTGAGCTTAGGTAGGGTGCTCTTTCCAAGGGTCGGTGCAGACTCGATGGGCTGAATGCCCTCCTTCTGCACTGGAAATTCTATGATCCTGTATGTGGACTGCACTGTGGGTATAATCGCATTATGAAATGAAAAATGAAAATCGCTTATTGTCACGAGTAGGCTTCAATGAAGTTACTGTGAAAAGCCCCTAGTCGCCACATTCCGGCGCCTGTTCGGGGAATCAGTTCAGGGGAAAAAAAATCACTCAACTGATTCCTACAATGCGGGGGTTATCTTGTGAATAAAGGTTGGACAGGTTGGGCCGATATCCAAAAGATTGAGAGGGGATCTTATTGAAACACACCAGATCCTGAAGGAGCTTAACAGAGTGGATATCGAGAGGATTCCCTTTTGGATTTGGATTTGTGTTTTATCGCGTGTACCGAAGTACAGTGCAAAGTATTTTTCTGCGAGCAGCTCAAACAGGGTGGTTAGAGCTAGGGCTCACAGCTTAGAAATAAGGGGTGGTGTCCCATTTAAGGCAGAGATTAGACTTTTTCTCTCTCACGTGGTCACGAGTCTGTGGAACTCACTTCCCCAGGGAGCCGTGGAGACAGGGTCATTGAATATTTTAAAAACCGAGATAGATAGATTGACCAGGGGCAGCACGGTGGTGCAGTGGTTAGCACTGCTGCCTCACGGCGCTGAGGACCCGGGTTTGATCCTGGCTCTGAGTCACTGTCCGTGTGGAATTTGTGCAAACTCCCCGTGTCTGCGTGGGTTTAACTCCCACAACTTAAAGATGTGCAGGTTCGGTGGATTGGCCACGCTAAATTGTCCCGTAATTGGAAAAAGATAATTGGGTACTCTAAATTTATCAATTCTTTTTTTTACAAATTTGAAGTACCCAATTCATTTTTCCAATTAAGGGACAGTTTAGCGTGGCCAATCCACCTAGCCTGCACATCTTTTTGGGTTGTGGGGGCGATACCCACGCAGGCACGGGGAGAATGTGCAAACTCCACACGGACAGTGACCCAGAGCCAGGATCGAAACTGGGACCTCGGCGCCGTGAGGCAGCAGGGCTAACCCACTGCGCCACCGTGCTGCCCTAATTTATCAATTCTTGACCAACAAGGAGAGTCAAAGGATCGTGGGGGTAGGATCGTGGGGGTAAGAACGAAAGTGGAGTTGAGGCCACAATCAGATCAGTCATGATCTTACTGAATGGTGGAGCAGGCTCGAGGGGCTGAATGGCCTCTTCCTGCTCCTAATTCTGGTATAACAGAACATGATGGTTGTGGAGGGATGAATGTTTACAGAAAATGGGTCCTGGCTCAGGGAAGGTGACGATGTAACCCCTCTTTACCTTTTAGATGGTACAGCACACAAGGGGGCCTTGTCCCAATTCTTTGAAAGAAATGAATCCCACTTTCCTGTCCTTTCTATCATCGCCCGACCATTCCTTCCTTTCCAATAACTGACACAAATCCCTTTTAACGTTATTGCTGAAGCTGCTTGCACCAGCCACCCATCATTTGATACAAACTGAATGAATAGGCAACTCAAACATCCTGCATGGAACCCAGAGGCTGGGGCTGGTTTAGCACACTGGGCTAAATCGCTGGCTTTGAAAGCAGACCAAGGCAGGCCAGCAGCACGGTTCAATTCCTGTACCAGCCTCCCCGAACAGGCACCGGAATGTGGCGACTAGGGGCTTTTCACAGTAACTTTATTTGAAGCCTTCTTGTGACAATAAGCGATTTTCATTTCATTTCATTTTCAGTGGCCAGAAGGGGGACAGAGTATTTAAAGGAATGGTATCATAGTGTTAATGTTACTGAATTAGCAATCCAGAAACCCAGACTAATAACCCAGAGACCAATCCCCTCACAGCGGCTGGGAAACTGAATCATCTATAATTCCAGGATAACAAGCTCAACTCAGTAACGGTGACCACAAAAACTACCAGATTGTTGTAAAAACCCACTGGTTCCTTACAGTCCTTTAGGGAAGGAAATCTGCTGGCCAAACCTCGTGTTACCCATTTATTTCCGAGATATCGGTGCTCCTTAAATTCCACCCTTGAATATCCCCAATTTGAATCACTCTATTGGTGCTCATACCTTCAGTTGTCAAGGCCCTCACCGTTGGAATTTCCTCCCTAAATCTCTCCGCCTCTCTAACTGACTTTTTTCATTTTAACATACAAGTTAAGACATGCCTTAAAATTTCTCTCTCTCGAGCCAAGCTTTCGGTCACTTGCCCTAAACTCCCTTTAAGTGGCTCAGTGTCACATTTTGTTTTATGAACATAAACCTTTCATGTCCTTATAAATCAAGAACCTATCATGTTAAAAATATTCAAAGTCACTATTTCCACTGCCTTTTACGGAAGGGAATTTCAGAGACTCCTGACCCCGCCAGAGAAACAATTTCCTCTCCTCTCTCAGTCTTAAATGACTGACCCTTATTTTTGAACAGTGACCCCCAGTTATTTGTTTGTTATTTACAGCACAGAAGGAGGCCGTTCGGCCCATCGTATCCGCATCTGCTCCCAAAAGAACTACCCAGCTGGTCCCATTCTATAGCCCTACCTCTGTAGCCCTCTAAATTAATTCCTTTCAAATATGTATTTGGATTCGATTTATTGTCATGTGTACTGAGGTACAGTGAAAAGTATTGTTCTGTGTACGGTCTAGACGGATCGTTCTATACATGAAAAAACATAGGACATAGGTATCCAGCTCTCTTTTAAAACACCTGATGGAATCCACCTCCACTACTCTTCCAGGCAGCATATTCCAAATTCCAACAACTCTCTGAGTAAATAAGTTTCTCCTCATCGTACTTCTAGCTCTCTTGCTGACCATCTTAAAATTGTGACCGCCAGTGACTAACATACCAATTAGTGGAAACAGAATATCCTTCTTTACCCTGTCAACGTCGCCTCTTCTCTGCTCCAAGGAGAACAAGCCCAATTTCTCCAATCTTTCCTTGTATCTAAAATTCCTCATTCCTGGCATCATTCCAGTAATTCTCCTCTGCACTCGCTCCAGGGCTTTAACGTCCTTCCTTAAATAAGGTGCCCAGAACAGAACACAATATTCCAAATGCGGTCTGACCAATGATTTGTAACGGTGTGGCATCACTTCCTTGATTTTATACTCTGTGCCTCTATTTATAAACCCAAGGATTCTCTAAGCCTTCTTAACAACTGTTTAAACTTGCCTGGCCACCTTGAGAAAATTATGCACTTGAACCCTGAGGCCCCTCTGCTCCTGTACTCCCCTCAAAGTTGTACCATTGAGCCTGTATTGTCCTCCCATGCTTCACAAAATGCACTACCTCACATTTCGCTGCATTGAAGTTTATCTGCCAGGGGTCTGCCTATTTGGTCAACCTATCAATGTCCCTCTGAAGTCGCTCAGCGTCATACTCACAATTCAATATTCTCCCGAGCTTGGTATCATCTGCCAATTTCGAGATTTTGCTCTCAACCCCCATCTCTAAATCATTCACGTAAATCTGAAAAAGCAAGGATCCCAACACTGAGCCCTGGGGAACACCACTTTCAACTCGTCTCCAGTCTGAGAAATACCCATCTATACCTACCCTCTGTTTCTTTTCTCTTAGCCAACTTCTATTAATGCTGCCAAGGACCCATCAATCCCAAACATTTTTAATTTACTAGCCAACCTGCCATGTGGCACTGTATCAAATGCTTTCTGAAAGCCCATACAACATTCACGTCACTACCCTCCTCATTCTCTGCTTGTATCACCTTGTCAAAGAACGCAATTAAATTTGTCAGACATGACCTGCCCTTGACAAAGCCATGTTGACTGTCTAGTATTAACTTATTTTTATCTAAGTGTATATTTATCTCATCCCGTATTATGGCCTCCATCAGTTTTACCACTATTAATGTCAAGCTGACAGGTCTGTAGTTTCCTGGGTTATTCTTTGCCCCTTTCTTAAACAACGGCATCACATTTGCAATACTCCAGTCCCCCGGGACTAATCCTGTGTTCAGAGAGGCCTGGAAAATTTTTGTCAACAGCTCCGCAATATGCTCCCTTACCTCTCTCTCTCAGCAATAGGGTGCATCCCGTCTGGGCCTGGCGACTTCTCTACCTGGAGTGCTACCAGCCTTTTTAGCACCTTTTCTTTATCTATCACTGTACTGCTCAGTTGCTCAACACCCACATTTTCAATTGGATCATTGTCACCATCTAGGGCAGCACGGTAGCACAGTGGTTAGCACTGTGGCTTCACAGCGCCAGAATCCGGGTTCAATTCCCTGCTGGGTCATTGTCTGAGGAGTCTGCCCGTTCTGCCCGTGTCTGCGTGGGTTTCCTCCGGGTGCTCCGGTTTCATCCCACAGTCCAAAAACGTGCAGGTTAGGTGGACTGGCCATGCTAAATTGCCCTTAGCGTCCAAAAAGGTTAGGAGGGATTATTGGGTTAGGGGGACAGCGTGGAAGTGAGGGCTTAAGTGGGTTGGTGCAGACTCGATGGGCCAAATGGCCTCCTTCTGCACTGTATGATCTATGTTTTATGTTCTAATTTTATAAAGACAGAAAAAAAGTACTCATTTAGTACCACTGCCATACCCTCCGCTTCAGTGAGCGGTTTACCTTGCTTCGCCCTACGGGTTCCACTCTAGCCTTCACTAATCTTTTACCATTAATATGTTTGACACTCCAGATTCTCTGCCAAGAGGAAACATCCTCTGCACATCCATCCTGTCCATACCCCACAGGATCTTAAAGGTTTTGATCAAGTCGCCTCTTACTTTTCTAACTCTAACGGATACAAACCTAACATCTTTAACCTTTCCTCAGAAGGCAATCTGCCCATTCCAGGTATTAGGCTAGTAAACCTTCTCTGAACTGCTTCTAACGCATTTACATCCTTCCTTAAATAAGGAGACCAATACTGTACAAAACAATAATGCAGATGTGGTCTCACCAATGCCTTAACGTCGCTCCTTCTGTAATTAATTCCCCTCACAGTAAAAATAACATTCCATTAGCCTTCCTAATACTTGCTGTACCTGCATACTAGCCTTTTATAATGCCTCTGTGGCGTTTTGGAATACTCATCTACAAGTGCTATACAAATAAATACAAGTTGTTGTTATATGCCATGGCAATGTGCTGGGCTCTTAACTGCCCTCCGAAATGGCCAAGCAAGCTGTTCAGTTGTATTTGAGAAGGCGGCTCACCACTACCTTTTCAAAGGGAATTAGAGATGGGATATAAATGTTGACCTCGCCAGCGATGCTCACATCATTACATCAAAAGGTACCTGCAGGAAATTCAGCACCAACGATCACTTGGACTCGTTTCAATCACAATCCCACATTACAACAGTGACTATACATCATAAAGTACTGTGAGGGGTGGTGAAAAGCACTGTATACATGCAAGTCTTTATTTTTAGGTGGGGGAAAGGTTTTCACCTGGTTTTGCACTTTCCCCAGGAGAGCCCATAGATTTGGTTTGTATGTGCATTTGGTTTGAGAGCATACACGTTGTAATACACAAGATACCATCAATATGTGAGGAGACCGAATGGACCAGAGGGTCTCCACCTGTCCATCATTTTTAGTATGTTCAGATCTGCGCTTTTATTGCCCCAGAATAAAGACAGCTCCCAGGCCAAGCGTGGTGCCCAAGCTGAACGAGAGAACTCTACTGATTGCAGCCTGTTCCAGAGTGTCAGCTCAATGCCACCACACTACCTGACAATCAGTCACCCACAGTGGATGCTGAATCTTCTTTCTTTTTAACAGCAAGGTTTTTTTTTAGGATTACATAGTGGATGACCCATAAAAGCACAGCCAAATACACAGGAGTAGGTAAAAATAAGGAGTAGGTAAAAATAATCATTCACGTCACTAAACACAACAGATAAACTCCACACAGCAGCTAGATAAATAACTTGCATTGCTATAGCACCTTTCATTATCTTCGGATAACCAAATGTTTCACAACTAATAAAGGTAGTTTTTTTTAGAAATGTAATCACTGTTGTAGGAAATGTGGAGCTAATTTGTACACAGCAAATCCTCACAAACAACAATGTGATAATGCCTAGACAGTCTGTTTTGGGTTATGGGCAGCACGGTAGCATGGTGGTTAGCATAAATGCTTCACAGCTCCAGGGTCCCAGGTTCGATTCCCGGCTGGGTCACTATCTGTGCGGAGTCTGCACGTCCTCCCCGTGTGTGCGTGGGTTTCCTCCGGGTGCTCCGGTTTCCTCCCACAGTCCAAAGATGTGCGGGTTAGGTGGATTGGCCATGCTAAATTGCCCGTAGTGTAAAAAGTAAGGTTAAGGGGGGGTTGTTGGGTTACAGGTATAGGGTATACGGTGGATACGTGGGTTTGAGTAGGGTGATCATTGCTCGGCACAACATTGAGGGCCGAAGGCCCTGTTCTGTGCTGTACTGTTCTATGTTCTCTATGTTCTATGGTCGAGGGTTAAATATTAACTATGATATCAGGGAGAACGCCCTCTTTTTCTTCTTCAAAATAGTGGCATGGGATCTTTTTCACCGACTTCAGGTTGGGTCTCGGCTTCAATGTCGGACCTGAAAGACATGACCTCGGCCAGCACAGAACATCCTGTGATCCTAGGTTATGCACTCAAGTCTCCGGAGTGACAACCTTGTGTCACAGAATTTACAGTGCAGAAGGAGGCCATTCGGCCCATCGAGTCTGCACCGGCTCCTGGAAAGAGCACCCTACCCAAGGTCAACACCTCCACCCTATCCCCATAACCCAACCCAACACTAAGGGCAATTTTGGACACTAAGGGCAATTTATCATGGCCAATCCACCTAACCTGCACATCTTTGGACTGTGGAGGAAACCGGAGCACCCGGAGTAAACCCACGCACACACGGGGAGGATGTGCAGACTCCGCACAGACAGTGACCCAAGCCGGAATGGAACCTGGGACCCTGGAGCTGTGAAGCAATTGTGCTATTCACAATGCTACCGTGCGTCATGGAGGCAAGTGCACCACCCACTGAGCACTGGCTGGAACTTCAGTGTGTAACCTCTCCATTCCTGATCTATGCTGAGTTAATAATCTGGGAGAAAGGGAATTGACCACAGCACCGCTAGGCTAGAACGGGTCGGAGGGGTGCTGAAGTCAGCCAAGAGATTCCACACCTGATTGTTGGCTCTGCTAGATTGGATTTGTTTATTGTCACGTGTACCGAGGTACAGTGAAAAGTATTGTTCTGCGTACATTCCAGGCAGATCGTTCCATACATTAAAAAAAATAGGACATACGATAAATACACAAGGTAAATACATAGACACAGGCATCGGGTGAAGCATATGGAGTGTAGTACTACTCAGTAGAGAAGATGTGTGAAGAGATCAGTTCAATCCATAAGAGGGTCATTTCGGAGTCTGGCAACAGCGGGGAATACTTGAGTGCACAAATGCGCTCGCGCACAGACAGGAACATGATCACAGCCTTAACTGTGATGGCCCACATAGCCAAATATCCAACAAACATTCATTAGTCTTACGCATCAAGCATGGGCGACCCCCAGACCAGCACCCATCACAACTGCGAGAACCCAGCCTTCTCTGCAGAAAAGAAAAATGCAGGCACAAAATAAATAAATTAATCCATTCTGAGATAAGAGATATTGGACAGGTAGACAAATGCTGAAGCTCCCAGCTGAGAATTCACAAAAAACAAAAAAAAGGAAATCCTTACCCTGATAATGGACGAATTGTGCCTTTTAAGTTTTTGTTAAAAGGTGCCCACTCACCTCCTCAGTGCTCAGCAGCCTGTGGATCATGCAACAGGGAGCCAGCCAGGTTTACATTGATGAATATTCAGCTCCAAGGCCCTGCCTGAGTCAGACATGTCCTCCTGACAGGGACAGCACCCCCCAACAACGCCCGCCCTCATTGGCTCACACCCCACCCACTGCCTCCGTTACCCTTGGCGACCGCCTTGGATACCGCAGGTCGCCATCTTTGTGAGGGGCAGGGAGTCCTTATTAATTCATTTATTCATTTTTAGAATAATAATTACCTGTGGAAACGGCCAGGAAATTGCGTTCACTGAAGTTACCCCCCACCCTCTGTAGAGCTTACCAGCCAAAAGATGAAGGGCGCAACCGAAGGTTTGCTTTTAAAACTGCCAGCCGGAGGAGGCGTCCATCTTTGTGCGGGGCACAATCCAAGGAACTGGCAGCTTCTTCTGTTCATTTCTCATTGATTAGTTTGATTGATAAGGCAAAGTTATTGAACTGTTTAGCTGGGGTTTACTCACAGCTCTAACTTGTATACATAATTTAAAGTGAAATTAACTAATTTTACCTTTGGTCTAAATGAATAGTAAAATTGGACAAAATGAATAATAAAATGAATAATAATAAAATGAATAATGAAAGTGGAGATGGTTGACAGCTTCAGATTCCTTGCTGTGCACCTCACCAATAATCTATCCTGGTCCACCCACGTCGATACTACGATCCAGAAAGCGCAACCGCACTTATACTTTCTCAAGAAACTTTTTTTAAATTTTTTTTTATAAATTTAGATTACCCAATTATTTTTTCCAATTAAGGGGCAATTTAGTGTGGCCAATCCACCTACTCTGCACATTTTTGGATTGTGGGGGCGAAACCTACGCAGACATGGGGAGAATGTGCAAACTCCACACAGACAGTGACCCAGAGCCGGGATCGAACCTGGGACCTCGGCGCCGTGAGGCGGTTGTGCTAACCACTAGGCCACCATGCTGCACTCTTTCTCAAGAAACTACGGAAATTCGGCATATCCACATTGACTCTGACCACTTTTTACAGATGCACCATAGTTAAGCGTCCTATCTGACTGCATCACAACCTGGTACGGCAACTGCACGGCCCAATACCGGAAGAAACTACTGAGAGTCGTGAACACAGCCCAGGCCATCACGTGAACCCGCCTCCCATCCATTGACTCTGTCTACGCTTCCCGCTGCCTTGGGAAAGCAGGCAGCATAATCAAAGGCCCCTCCCACCCGGCTTACTTACTCTTGCAATTTCTTCCATCGGGTAGGAGATACAAAAGTGTGAAAACAGGCACTAACAGATTCAAAAAAGGCTTCTTTCCCGCAATTATCAGACTCCTAACAACCCTCTTATGGAATGATCTGATCTCTTCACACATCTTCTCCACTGAGTAGTACTACACTCCTGTATGCTTCACCCGATGCCTGTGTCTATGTATCTACATTGTGTATTTTATGTTTGCCCTATGTATTTTCTTTTCATGTACTGAATGATCTGTCTACTGTACACAGAACACTACTTTTCACTGTACCTCAGTACACTGTACCCACGACCACTACCATCGAAGAAGACAAATGCAGCAGATACCTGGGAATCCCACCACCTGGAGGTTCCCCTCCAAATCACTCCCCATCCTGACTTGGAAATATATCGGCCGTTCCTTCATTGTCGCAAGGTCAAAATCCTGGAATTCCCTCCCTAACAGCACAGTGGGTGTACCTACACCTGAGGGACTGCAGCGGTTCAAGAAGGCAGCTCACCACCACCTTCTGAAGGGCAGCTAGGGATGGACAATAAATGCTGGCCGAACCAGCGATGCCCACAATCCATAAATTGAATTGAAAAAGATTAATTTGAGATGTGGTGTGTGATGAATTTAACAATGCTCAGGAGGATCAGGGTATTTTGGAATAATATTTTCCAAATCTTTCCACTACTCAAAAACCTCAAATTTCAAACTTTATTGATTGTATCAAACTTGGATGTGTGGCAGACAGTGAAATTGATGCAAAATGATTGTATTGGGACTAACAAAGTGGGCAGAAAAGTGGCAGATTGAATTTGATACAGAGAAGCGGAAAGTGATGCATTTTGGCAGAGGGAAGGAGAGGAAATATAGACACAGATACAGGCACAGATCTGAAGAATTTGCAAGAACAGAGGTACCAGGGGGTTCATGTGCCTCGATCTTTGACGGTGGCAGAACATATTGAGAGAGTGGTTAACAAAATATTTTAGGTCATGGACTTCATAAATAGAGGCATTGAAGAGAAGCAAGGAAGTTGTGCTGAACCTTTATAAAGGTGATTAGGTCACAACTGCAGTATTCCATCCAGTTCTGGTCACCGCACTTTGGGAAGGATATGAGAGTCTTTGAGAGGGTGCAAAGGAGATTCACCAACCTAGTTCCAGGGATGAGGGATTTAGTTGTAAGGAACGTACAACAAGTTTTAACATGTTATGCCAAATTACAAAAAATACAAACTGTAACCCTTAACCAGAACCCCCAAAACAACCCTTCAACCGAATGAACAAGACCCCCCCCCCCCCACCCCCCACCCCCCACAGGGGAGGTGATGGCATAGTGGTATTTTCACTGGACTAGTAAACAGAGACCCTGAGTAATGCTCCGGGGACCCAGGTTCAAATCCCGCCACTGCAGATGGTGAAATTTGAATTCAATAAGAATCTGGAATTAAAAGTCTATTGATGACTATGAAACAATTGTCAATTGTCGTTAAAAGCACCCATCTGGTTAACTACTGTGCTTTAGGGAAGGAAAACCGACCTGGCCTGGCCTACATGTAACTCCAGACCCACAGCAATGTGGTTGATGCTTAACTGCCCCCTCAAAGGCAATTAGGGGTGGGCAATAAATGCTGGGACAGCCCACGTGTAAAGCAAAGAAAAACCATATCCGCACCCCCCCCCCCCCTTAACAGCTAACAGTGCTCAATTCTCTGAAACATAATATAAATGGCCGCCATCTCCAATAGAAACCTTCAATCAACCCCCTCATGGTGTATTTGACATTCCCAAGATGCAAAAATTCCATCAAGTTCTCTAACCATGCTGAAGCACTCGGAGACGTTGCTGGCCCCCAGCCCAGCAGGATCCGCCTCTGCACCACCAACGAGGTTGATGTGACCATCAATTCGCGTGAGTAGATGTAAACTGTGGCTTTAATCGACTAGAACAGTGCCTGCCTGCGACTGCTCTGCTCGTGAGAGCCGCCTACGGGGCAGCTGCTCTTTATACCTCCCCTCAAGGGGCGGAGCCAGGGACGGAGCCCACAAGGGCACCAACATGATACATTCTGTGTAATATCGTACAATGGTCCATAGGTGGAGCCCACATGGGCAACAGCGTGATACAGTGTAATACAGTGGTGAATGGGTAATACAATATGTTCACCACAGAGGCGAAGGCAAGGACATCTGCCCCCACACCTGTTTGCACCTCCGGCACATCAGAAACTCCAAACATAGCCACCGAAGGACAGGGCTCCAGCCGACATGCTGATAAGAAATGACCATCGAAACTCCACCAGCTTGGAACAGGACCAGAACATGTCGGGCCCTCTCGAATAACACTCTCACCTATTCTCCACCCCCTCAAAAAAAAGACTAATCCAAGCCTTAGTGAGGTGAGCTCGAAACGTTACCTTGAGCTGTAATCAGGCTCAGACTTGCACACAATGATGTCTCACTCCATACTTCCTCCTCCTGTATTTGCCCCAATTCCTCCACCCATTTAGCCCTGACCCTTCCACCGAACTCAACACTTCCCCTACAATCCGTTCATACATGCTGCCCTCTTCCCACTCCAAACAGGAGAGAATCCGCTCCAACAAGAATTATGGCGACACCATCGGGAAAATCCGAGAATATCCTCTTAACAAAGCTCCGTACCTGGAGGTACCTGACACATCCGAGCCTGATATACCAAATTTCATCTTCAATTCCTCCAGGCTGGCAAACCGCCCTTCCACGAATAAATCACCCACTCTCTCCAGCCCTTTCTCCCTCCATGTTTCAAACGTGGCATCCAGCCATGCTGGCTCAAACAGGTGGTTGCCACAAATGGGAACCAGCTTTGAGGGCTCCCCCTATTTACCCTCCCAGATAAAGGCGGAAATAAGACGCTCGACCCTTCGGAATAAAGACTTCGGCGGGAATACTGGGAGACGCTGAAATAAAAACAAAAATCTTGGCAGGTTGTTGATCTTAATTGATTGAACCCGGCCTGCCAAAGATATTGGGAGAGTATCCCATCTCTGCAACTAAGCTCGTACAGTTCAACCTCCGGAGCCTTGCCCAATCGCTAGTCGCCTGGACCCCAAAGTATCAAAAACTAGTCCCGTTAACGGAAACGGCAAACCCCCAATCTGGCCCCTCTCCCGAAGCATCAACTACAAAATATTCGCTCTTCCCTATGTTCAACCTGTAACCTGAGAAGGCCCGAAGCTGTGCAAAATACCCAGAATATTCCTCATAGATGACCCTGGCTCCCTCATGTACATCTGCATATAATTGAACCCTTTGCTGCACCGCAAGCCCCCCCCCCCCCCCCCCCCATAACCCCATTCCACACATTCAAGGTCCTCAAAGCAATGGGTAACAGTTCAATTGCCAGCACAAACGACAATAGAGACATTGAACGCCCCAGTCTCGTCCACCGATCTAAGCGGAAAGACTCGAGCTCATGGTGGTCGTACAAACACTAGAAAGCGGGGCCGACTACAAGAGCCATACCCACAACAGAAACCCAGGACCTATCCCAAACCTCTCCAATACCCCACACAACCTGGTCGAACGCCTTCTACACGTCCAATGACACAATTATCTCTAATTCTGGCCCTACCACCGGGATAAGCACCACATCCAACAACTGCCTCACATTGGACAACAGTTTCCCTTCCTTCACAAACCCCGTCTGGTCTTCCCCCACTACCTCCAGAAGGCAAGACTCCAGCCTTAATGTGAAAACCTTGGCCAATAACTTGGCAACTACATTTAGCAGTGAGATCGGGCGATAGTACCCACATTCTGTGGGGTCCTTCTCCTTTTTCAGGAGCAGGGACATGGATGCCTGACTCAGAATCTCCGGAAGGGAGCTCCATCCCAAAGTGCCCCTAAACATGCCCAGTGACCAAGATCCAACTGATCCGCAAACTTCTTATAAAATTCCACCGATATACCATCCAGCCCCGGTGCCTTCCCTTCCTGCATGTGCGTGAACGCTATCTGAATCCCTTCCAGGCCCAGCGGTGCCTCCAGATCCTCCCACAATTCCTCGCCCACCATGGGAAACTCCAAACCCCCCAAGAACTCCGCCAAGCACCCATCCATCCTCCAGTGGCTCCGACCTTGTAAAGGCCTCTCGTAAAAGGCCCTGAACACTCCATTCATCTTCTCCGAGGCAGAGACCAGCCTATTCTCTGAATCCCTAGCCTCAACAATCTACTTGGCCGCCTCCTGCTACCTTATTTGGTGAGCCAAGAGATGACTGGCCTTCTCCCCATACTCGTACACCGCCCATTACCCCCGCCTCAGTTGGCACACCGCCCGTCCTTGGACAGCAGGCCGAACTGCATTTGCAGTTTTTTTGCTGAGTTCTGGGGTCGGGTCCCTCGCATATCTACAATCCACCCCCAGAATCACATCCACCAATTTCTGTCTCTCTTTCATCGTCCCCCCATCCACCTGTGCCTTACACGCTATGATCATCTCTCCTCTGATCACCGCCTTTAGTGCCTCCCACAAAGTCAAGGGGGAGACCATCCATCGTTAGGCTCTACATACTCCTGTTCAGCCCTCAAAATCCTTACACAAAGGGCACCACGGTGGCGCAGTGGGTTAGACCTGCTGCCTCACGGTGCCGAGGTCCCAGGTTCGATCCCGGCTCTGGGTCACTGTCCGTGTGGAGTTTGCACATTCTCCCCGTGTTTGCGTGGGTTTCGCCCCCACAACCCAAAGATGTGCAGGGTAGGTGGATTGGCCACGCTAAATTGTCCCTTAATTGGAAAAAATTAATTGGGTACGCTAAATTTTTTTAAAAACCCTTACACAAAATCTCTAGTCTGATAGCTGCTCTGCGTCTAATTGCCACCCCCTATACGCTCCTGACCAACCTACAATACCGGGTCCACCCAAAGCAGGTTATGGCTGAAAAAACCTGGCTTTCCGGAGCCGAATCTGGTCCTGTATCTGTAAATGGGTCTCCATCTAACCTCACAAACGCTTTAAATGCAAAAAACCCTCATCCTCTTTACAGGTCCCCCCCCAGCCCTCGCATGTTCCAGGTGACTAGCCTTATCAGGGGCCTCTCCCCCCCCCCCCCCCCCCCCCCCCCCCCCCCCTCACCCCTCACCCTCGAGTCAGCCATTGCCACCGTGATGGGTCATACCTTCATCACCCGTTCCTAAGCCAGGCCCACCTAAGATGGGCACTGCCCCACCCAATAGGTGTAACAAAGAAAATCCCCTGGTCACTGTTAGCTCCCCCCCACTAAGCTGACAGTCTGCCTTCCATCCCATCTACCCCCCCCCCCCCCCCCCCCCCCCCCGCTCCTCCCAAACAAACATTAAAGACTCATCGAGCCTTGCCAAACTGACTCAGCAAACTGGCAGCCCCACCCCCCACTCCGTACCTGTTCACTAGCCTACTCCTTAGTGTTATCAAGGTGTGTGTGTGTGTGTGTGTGTGTGTGTGTCCCTCCCGGGTCCAGTCCAAAAACAACCACAAAAGGCCAACAACACCACCCCACTATTCCCTCGGCAAAATCCCGGCATATTGACTATGCTCCTCTTTCCCTCCATTACCATATCAATCCACTGGCTCATTCCCTCATGGCTCCTTTTTCGTAAATTGAAGTGTCCAATTCTTTTTTTTCCCCCAATTAAGGGGCAATTTAGCATGGCCAATCCACCTTCCCTGCACATCTTTGGGTTGTGGGGGTGAGGCCCACGCAGACACGGGGAGAATGTGCAAACTCCACACGGACAGTGACCCGGGGCCTTGGCTTCTGCCGCACTGCCCGGTGAGCCTTGTCCAATTTTGGAGGAGCAAACAATTCCTCCTCCCCCACCAACTGAGAGAACCTCTCTGCTAAATACTCGGTTGGCCACGGGCCCTCCACTCCCTCCGGCAGACCCACCACTCTGAGATTCAGGCGCCATACACACACACACACACACACTTGCTCCATAAAGGACCAGTTCTTTCGTCATCACCGATTGTTTCCCTGATTTGGGGTTGGACTTGTCCGTCCTTGGGTCCTGTACACAGGTGAAGTCTCCACCCATGGTGAGCTGGTGGGACTCTAGGTCGGGGATCACCATGGTTTCCTTAATGGAGTCCGTGCTGTCCCAGTTAGGGGCATTTAGATTTCCGAACATCACCAGGCGCATTCCAGGACCATACCCCCCCCCCCCCCCCCCGGTCTGTCATTGTGAAGGTCGCCCCTTTGCTAAACAGTATGGCCACCCCCCCCTCACCCTCGTACCGAAGCACACTTGGTAGATCTGTCCTATCCAGCTCTTCCTTACCCTCAGTCGGTCCTTTTCCCTCGGGTGTGACGGAAGACTATGTTGGCCCTCAGGTGTTTTAGATGGGTGAAGACTCTGGATCAGTTCCCTGACATTCTAGGTGACTATTCTAAGGAGGGGGTGTTCTGTCCCCCCTCCCTCCAGCAGGGACTTCGAAAGTACTCAATGGATCCTGCCAATGGAAAGTTTCTCCCTCTCAAAACCCCCGCTCCCAAACCTCCTCAAATCCTTCTCGCCTCTGAGGATGAAACTGTCCGGCACTGGCTGTGAATTAATGGGCTACCCATTGTCCATATGCAGGAATAAACACCGGGGGACAAAGTATCGATTGCTGATAAGCATCGCTGTCTCTGTCCAGTTTGTACTGCCTTCGCGTTGCTTCACTCATGAAGGTCCCATAAAGTAATTGTACAACTATGTTGCTTAACGTTGAGCCGGCAATGTTCTACCAGCCCTACTAATCCCTTATCGAGTGCATCTGTTGATTTGTGCAATGAGAATGCTGAGCCAGTAAAAGCTCCTAAATTCTTCAGTGCTGATGTTAATAAAATATGTGGATATGACGTGAAACGTGAGGGTGGCAGAGACTGTTGACTTGCAAAGCTCAAAGGACAAAGTTCTCTGTTTATAGTCCAACTCCTACCAGTTGTGGAAGTGGCCTTTTACTCACTGCTTGCATGCAACCTCATGTTAATTTTGTTGACCCTGTTTTCTTTTCCCAGTAATTGGCTGCCCTTTCCGCCGAAAGATGCTGCAATCGGCGAACGGCAAACGTCACCATACGTCAGTGACTTGGATTGTACTGTCCCCAAACTGACGCTGAATCCCTCCACTAAACAACACACAATTCTAAATTATAAACTCTGGACTTTGGAAACATGCTACGAAACTAAAAGGAATTAGTTAGCATAATGAGTTGGAGCCATTTCAGGGCAGAAATCCAACTATTGCATTCCAAGGCAGAAAAACAATTTAGGCTCTGCTAATTGTCGTTTATCACACAAACCCCTTAGTTAGATTTCAGTCTCTGTTTAACTCACTTCCAGGTGTCTGTTATTCTATATAATCTAAACCCCTCAATTATACTCTAGTCTGTAATTCATTCCTGGATATCTAGTTGTTATTCTATATATAAACCACCTCAACCCCTTGATTAAACTCCAGTCTGTAACTCAACCTTCTATTTGTTGTTCTATATATAAACACCCCCAAACCCCTCAATTAGACTCCAGCCTGTAAAACACTCCCGGGTATCCGTTATTCCATACGTAAACAATCCAATGTGGAGGAATTCAGGAACAGAAAGCTTAAAGTCTGTAGCCCCTTTGATGAGCCAGTGAATCTGACAGGTTCTTGGACAGTAGGGGGACATCCAACTGAACCTGTCTTAGATTTGAGCTGTTCACACATGTTAAGCAGAGGCTATTAGGTTGTTGTCAGGAGCAGGAACATTAGTATCAAACCTAGCACCTTGGGACTTGTGCATCTTAACCGTGGAGTGCAGTAAAAAATATATATTTTTATTCTCCTCCTTTCCTCATTTTCTCCCAAATTTACGCCCAACAATAAACAATAATCAGTAACGAATGCAACGTCAATCCCCATATCAATAACAATGACTCCATCCCACCACCAAACCCCCAGACATTAGCCCGCATGTTAACATAGACAAATGACAAAAAGGAATCAGGGATCACCCATAGTCACCATCAACACATACAGTCCCCTACCCAACCTCCCCAGCCCCCAACCCCCCTAATGTTCAATGTGATCCAATTCTCGAAAGTGCATAATGAATAACGCCCATGAATTGTAGAACCCCTCCATCCTTCCCCTCAGTTCAAGTTTCACCTTCTCAAGCGTTAAAAATTCCAGCAGGTCCCCCCATCACGCCAGGGCACAAGGTGGAGAGGTTGATCTCCATGCCAACAGGATCCGCCTTCTGGCGATCAACGAGGTGAAGGCTACGATATCTGCCTCCGCGCCCGTTTCCAACCCCGGCTGGTCCGATACCCCGAATATGGCCCCCTGAGGGCCCAGGTCCAGTTTCACGTGCACCATTTTAATATTACGCTAAACACCTCTTTTCAGTAACTTGTGCGGGGCGCAGTGGTTGCTGAGTGAGTGCTTGCTGAGAAGGGGAGTAAATTCTTTTTAAAAACTTACTGTTGGGAGTTTCCAGCTGAATCCGGTCGGAGTGAGGACAGAGTGACTGCTGGGTGAGTAGTAAAGATTTAAATTGTTTCCGCAGGCCCATAACAGCTGATTGCTGTTCTCGTGTGGGGGGCAGTGGTTGCTGGTTAAGTGTTTTATTTTTACCTGTATTTAAGTTAGGCGGTTCCTAAACCCTAGACAATACACTTGTAGTGTCCCCCACCCTTCCACCTCCTCTAACCTAAGAGGTAGAGTGAATAACAGGTAAGCTTTTTCTTTCTTTTTCTTGTTTTATCTAGAGGGGATGGCAGGGAAGGCAGTGCAATGTTCCTCCTGCAGAATGTTTGAGGTGAGGGACGCCGTCAGTTTCCCTGCTGATTTCACCTGTGGGAAGTGCACCCATCTCCAGCTCCTCAGAAACTGTATTAGGGAACTGGAGCTGGAGCTGGATGAACTTCGGATCATTCGGGAGGCAGAGGTGGTCATAGATAGAAGCTTCAGGGATGTAGTTACTCCGAAGAATCAAGATAGATGGGTGACGGTGAGAGGGGCTGGGAGGAAGCAGTCAGTGCAGGGATCCTCTGTGGTCGTTCCCCTCAGTAACAATTATACCGCTTTGGATACTGTTGAGGGGGACGACCTACCAGGGGTAAGCCACGGTGAACGGATCTCCACCACTGATTCTGTCCCTGTGGCTCAGAGGGGAAGGAGGGAGAGCTAGGAGAGCAATAGTTATTGGGGACTCGATAGTTAGAGGGACAGATAGACGGTTCTGTGGCAACGAAAGAGACTCACGGATGGTATGTTGCCTGCTGGGTGCCAGAGTCCGTGATGTGGCGGACTGTGTTTTCAGAATCCTTAAGGGGGAGGGGGAACAGTTACAAGTTGTGGCACACATCGGTACCAACGACATAGGTAAGAGAAGGGACGTGGATTTAAAACAGGAATTTAGGGAGCTAGGGTGGAAGCTGAGAGCCAGGACAAACCATGTTGTCATATCTGGGGCGGCATTCTCCCCTACCCGGCGTGACGGAGGGTCCCGGCATAGGAGAGTGGCGCCAACCACTCAGGGGTCGCGCCTCCCCAAAGGTGGGGAATTCTCCCCACCTTTGGGGGCCAGCCCTGCGCCGGAGCGGTTTGCACCAGAAGACTGGCGCAAAACAACGGCGCCCCCGGCAGCGGGGCTGGCCGAAAGGCTTTCGCCGGTCGGCGCATGCGCCGGCAGTGACGTCAGCGGCCAGAACTTGAGGTTCTCTTCCGCTTCCGCCATGGCGAAGGCCGTGGCGGCCGCGGAGGAAAATAGTGCACCCAGGGCACTGGCCCGGAGTCTGAGCGGGGGGCCCCGATCGCGGGCCAGGCCACCGTGGGGGCACCCCCCGGGGTTCGATCGCCCCCGCCGCCCCCCCCCCCCAGGACCCTGGGGGCCCGCTCGCGCCGCTGATCCCGCCGTTCCAGAGGTGGTTTAAACCTCGGCGGCGGGAGAGGCCTCCCAGCGGCGTGACTTCGGCCCATCCGGGCCGGAGAATCACCGCAGGGGCCTCTCCGATCGGAGTGGCGAGATTCCGCCGCCGCCACTTCCCGGGTGGCGGAGAATCTCTGCCACGGCGGGGGCGGGATTTTTGGCGGCCCCTGCTGGGGGTCAGAGAATTTCGCCCCTGGTTTGTTGCCGGTGCTACGTGCTAGGGAGGTGAGGAACAGGGAGAGAGTGCAGATAAACACTTGATTACAGGGATGGTGTTGGAGGGAGGGTTTCAGTTATGTGGATAATTGGGGCACATTCTAGGGAAGGTGGGACCTGTACAGACAGGATGGTTTGCACCTGAACCAGAGGGGCACCAATATCCTGGGAGGGAAATTTGCTGCTGATTTTCGGAGGGAGGGGGAAACGAGCTACAGTCCAGAAGCCAGCGTTGAGAGTAGTGAGGTACTGAGGAGGGTATCAAGGTCGCAGGAGTGTACCGGCAGACAGAAAGGTGGGTTGAAGTGTGTTTACTTCAATGAAAGGAGCATCCGGAATAAGGCAGGTGAACTTGGAGCGTGGATTGGTACTTGGGACTACGATGTTGTGGCCATTACGGAGACATGGTTAGAACAGGGACAGGAATGGTTGTTGGAAGTTCCGGGGTATTGATGTTTCAGTAACAGTAGGGAAGGTGGTAAAAGAAGTGGAGGAGTTGCATTGTTAATCAAGGATAGTTTAACGGCTGCAGAAAGGCAGTTCAAAGGGGATCTGCCTACTGAGGTAATATGGGCCGAAGTTAGAAATAGGAAAGGAGCGGTCACGTTGTTAGGAGTTTTCTATAGGCCCCCAAATAGTAATAGAGATGTGGAGGAAGAAATTGCAAAACAGATTATGGATAAGTGTGGAGGTCTCAGGGTAGTTGTCATGGGTGACTTTAACTTTCCAAATATTGATTGGAACATCTATAGGTTGAACAGTTCGGATGGGGCAGTTTTTGTACAGTGTGTGCAGGAGGGTTTCCTGACACAATATGTGGATAGGCTGACAAGAGGGGGGGCCACATTGGATTTGGTACTGGGTAATGAACCGGGCCAAGTGTTAGATTTGTTTGTGGGAGAGCACTTTGGAGATAGTGACCACAATTCGGTGTCTTTCACTATTGCAATGGAGAGGGAAAGGGCCATACGGCAGGGCAAGGTTTATAATTGGGGGAGGGGTAATTATGATACGATTAGGCAAGAATTATTAAGATAGGAACAGAAACTGTCAGGGAAAGGCATAAATGAAAAGTGGAACTTGTTCAAGGAATAAATACTGCGTGTCCTTGATAGGTATGTCCCTGTCAGGCAGGGAGGAAATGGCCGTGTGAGGGAACCATGGTGCACAAAAGAGATTGAATGTCTTGTCAAGAGGAAAAAGGAAGCGTATGTAAGGATGAGAAAACAAGGTTCAGTTGGGTCGCTTGAGGGTTACAAGGTAGCAAGGAATGAGCTAAAAAAAAGGGCTTAGGAGAGCTAAGAGGGGGCATGAGAAGTCCTTGGCGGGTCGGATCAAAGAAAATCCCAAGGCTTTTTACTCTAATGTGAGAAATAAAAGAATGACCAGGGCGAGGTTAGAGCCGGTCAAGGACAGTAGTGGGAACTGTGCATGGAGTCAGAAGAAATAAGAGAGGCGTTGAATGAATACTTTTCTTCAGTGTTCACCAAGGAGAGGGGCCATGTTTTTGAGGATGAGAGTGTGATACAGGCGGGTAGGCTGGAGAAGGTAGATGTTCTGAGGAAGGATGTATTAGCAATTTTGAAAAACCTTAGGGTTGACAAGTCCCGTGGGCCAGATGGGATATCTCCAGGGATTCTTTAGGAGGCAAGGGATGAGGTTGCCGAGCCTTTGGCTTTGATCTTTGGGTCCTCACTGTCCACGGGGATAGTGCCAGAGGACTGGAGAGTGGCAAATGTTGTTCTTCTGTTCAAGAAAAGGAATAGGAATGACCCTGGTAATTATAGGCCGGTTAGTCTGTGGCACTAACAATTGTACACAAAGACTCGAGTGAAGTACAAGAGAGGCTTTATTGCTGTGAGATGCTATTCCTCCGGCAGCAGCTGTAGAATAGTATCTCAGTGAAGCTAGCGCATGTTTATACTGCTCCCTGTGGGCGGAGCTAGCCGGTAGGGGCTTACCAGAGAAACCTGTATTACAGGTACGGCCATACATCCCCCTACTGCAAATACACATATATGCAGAGGTTGTATCACCACATTCATCACCTGTAAAAAATGAGTCCGGCGGGGGTGACGTGGAACTATAATACAAAAGGTGATCTAGGTACAAAAGGTCCAAACAACAGAAAACCAAGAGTCCATCCGGTCAGCAGGTCACAGGTTGAGCCGAATCGGCGGTCGAATGTTCCACTGTGATTGGCGTAGCTGTGGTGGCGACGTCGGCACAGGCGGTGTTGGCGACAACGGTGCAGGTGCTGGCGGTGTTGGTGCTGGCCAGTGGCGGGATGACTCCGAGAGCGAGCCGGAATCTTCTGTGTCCTCCAGTATGGGCAGGGGGACGAGGGATGGACCTGGTGGGGACGAATAGGGGGGCGCCGGGGAAAAGGAGGGTGGTGGGGGGGGGGGGGGGGGGGGGGGGGGGAGGCCGTGGGATCGGCACCTGAGGGAGCCAGGTCCCTGAGCGAGACTGTGTCCTGGCGGCTGTCGGGGAACTCCACGTAGGCATACTGAGGATTGGCGTGGAGATGGCGTACTTTGTCCACCAGGGGTTCCGCCTTGTGGTGCCTGACATGCCTACGGAGAAGGACTGGGCCCGGAGTCGTGAGCCAAGTTGGGAATGACATTTCGGATGTAGACTTCCTAGGGAAGGCAAAAACACGTTCATGGGGTGTACTGTTAGTTGCGGTGCACAGTAGTGACCGAATGGAATGGAGCGCGTCAGGGAGGATCTGCTGCCAGCGAGCGGCTGGGAGGTTCCTGGAAACGTAGGGCCAGCTGGACGGCCCTCCATACCGTCCCGTTCTCCCTCTCTACCTGCCCATTTCCCCGGGGGTTGTAGCTGGTCGTCCTGCTGGAGGCGATACCCCTGCTGAGCAGGAACTGACGGAGCTCATCGCTCATGAATGAGGATCCCCTGTCGCTGTGGATGTAATCGGGGAAACCGAACAGAGCGAAAATGAAATCCAGGGCCTTGATGATGGTGGCAGACGTCATATCCGGGCATGGGATGGCGAAGGGGAACCTAGAAAATTCATCGACCACACTAAGGATGTAGGTGTTGCGGTCGGTGGAGGGGAGGGGCCCTTTGAAATCCACGCCGAGGCGTTCAAAGGGGCGGGACACTTTTACCAGGCACGCGCGATCTGGCCGGTAGAAGTGCGGCTTGCACTCCGCACAGATCTGGCAGTCTCTGGTGACTGTCCGTACTTCATCGACGGAGTAGGCAGATTGCGGGCTTTGATTAGGTGGTACAAACGAGTGACCCCCGGATGGCAAAGGCTCTCATGCAAGGCGCGGAGCTGGTTCACTTGTGCGCTGGCACATGTACCTTGGGAGAGGGCGTCTGGGGGCTCGTTGAGCTTGCCGGGGCGATACAGGATCTCGTAGTTATAGGTGGAGAGCTCGATTCTCCACCGCAAGATTTTGTCATTTTTGATCTTGCCCCGCAGTGTGTTGTTGAACATGAAGGCTACCGACCGTTGGTCAGTGAGGAGAATGAATCTCCTGTCGGCCAGGTAATGCCTCCAGTGCCGCACCGCTTCAACGATTGCCTGGGCCTCCTTTTCAACAGAGGAGTGTCGAATTTCGGAGGCGTGGAGGGTGCGTGAAAAGAATGCCACGGGTCTGCCTGCCTGATTCAGTGTGGCGGCAAGGGCGACATCTGAGGCGTCGCTCTCTACTTGGAAAGGCAGAGTCTCGTCTACTGCGTGCATCCCCGCCCTGGCTATGTCAGATCGAATGCGGGCAAAGGCCTGTTGTGCCTCGGCCGTGAGGGGAAAATGTGTGGACTGGATTAGTGGGCGGGCCTTGTCCGCGTATTGTGGGACCCACTGGGCGCAGTAAGAAAAGAACCCCAGACAGTGTTTGAGTACATTGGGGCAGTGGGGAATTGGGAGCTCCATGAGGGGGCGCATGCGGTCGGGTTCAGGTCCCAGTAGTCCGTTTTGGACTACGTAGCCGAGGATGGCTAAACGGCCTGTGCGGAACACACACTTCTCCCTGTTATAGGTGAGGTTAAGGAGGGATGCAGTGTGGAGGAATTTAGCAAGGTTGGCGTCATGGTCCTGCTGGTCATGGCCGCAGATGGTGACATTGTCTAAGTACGGAAAAGTGGCCTGCAGTCCGTACCGGTCAACCATTCGGTCCATTTCTCGTTGAAATACCGAGACCCCATTTGTGACGCCGAAGGGAAACCTAAGAAATTGGTACAGACAACCGTCTGCCTCGAAGGCAGTGTAGTGACAGTCCGATTTACGGATGGGGAGCTGGTGGTAGGCGGATTTCAGGTCAATTGTAGAGAAGACCCGGTACTATGCAATCTGATTGACCATACCAGATATGCGAGGGAGGGGGTACGCGTCGAGCTGCGTGTACTGGTTGATGGTCTGGCTGTAGTCCACGACCATCCTGTGCTTCTCCCCAGTTTTAATCACTACCACCTGGGCTCTCCAGGGACTGTTGCTGGCCTCGATGATACCCTCCCGAAGCAGCCGCTGGACTTCGGACCTGATGAAGGCCTTGTCCTGGGCGCTGTACCGTCTGCTCCTGGTGGCGACGGGCTTGCAATCTGCGGTCAGATTGGCAAAGAGGGAGGGAGGCTCGACCTTGAGGGTCGCGAGGCCGCAAACGGTGAGGGGAGGTAGGGGTCCGCCGAATTTGAGGGTGAGGCTCTGGAGGTTGCATTGAAAATCCAGGCCTAGTAAGAGTGACGCACAGAGGTTGGGGAGAATGTACAGGCGGAAACGGTCGAATTCCACGCCCTGTACAGTGAGTTTAACCAGGCAGGAGCCCCGGATCTGGATTGAGTGGGAACCGGAGGCAAGGGAGATCTGCCGGTCGGCGGGATGGATCGCAAGGGAATAGCGCCTTACCGTGTCCGGGTGAATGAGGCTCTCGGTGCTCCCGGAATCGATGAGGCAGGAGGTCACGTGGCCGTTGACGAGCACCGTCGTGGAAGAGGGTGCCAGGTTGCGAGGACAGGACTGGTCGAGCGTAACGGAGGCGAGTAGCGGGCGATTGGCAGCCGAGTCTGATGAGTCCAACGAGTAGCGGCAGCGACCCGAGTCCCGTGGCCCCGTCACGAGGGGAGGACAAAATGGCCGCGTCTGGAGTACCTGTGAGGAAGAGGATGTCGGCGGACAAAATGGCAGCCCCCATGGAGCGCACGTTGTGGGGGCGGAACAAGATGGCGATGCCCATGGAACGCACATGGAGGCGGAGGGTGAAGATGGCGGCGTCCATGGTGTGAACATGGCGGGGGCGGTGAGAGATGATCGCACGTGGGGTCGGGGGCAGCGGACGGCAGGGCCCATTGTGCGATCGGTTGAGGCGAGGGGGGGGGGAATGCGGGCGCGATAGCGGCAACCATCCGGGACTGACACACCGCTGGAAAGTGGCCTTTCTTGCCACAAGTTTTGCAGGTTGCGGTGCGGGCCGGGCAGCGCTGGCAGGGGTGCTTCTGCTGACCACAGAAGTAGCATTGGGGACCCCCAGGGTGCGCGGTGCGGCGAGCAGCGCAGGCGTAGTGCGCGAGGGCGGCTGCTGGGGGGGGGCGGTTGCGGGGTCCATGAGGGGTAGGACGGGTGGGCCTGGGGGCCGTTTGTGGGGTGAATGAGGGGTAGGACGGGTGGGCCGAGTGGCTAGTGGGGTAGGATCGCGCATTACGGGAGGCGGCCGTTATTGATAGCGCCAGAGTCTTTGTAGCCGCGAGATCGAGGGCGGCCCCTTCCAGCAGTCGTTGCCGGATGGGGTCCGATGCAATGCCCGTAACAATGGCATCCCGCATGAGTAAGTTTGAATGTTCCGTGGCTGTGAGGGCCCGGCAGTCCCAGTCTCGTACTAGAGGTATAAGGGCCCTCCAGAAGTCCTCAATCGACTCACCCGGCTGTTGGACGCGAGTAGAGAGTAGATGTCTCGCAAACAGGGTGTTCGTCGACTGTGCATAGTTTTCCTTGAGCAGTTCCATGGCCCGGGCGTAGTCAGGCGCATCTCGAATTAGCGGAAAGACGCTGGAGCTGAGTCTTGAGTAAAGAAGCTGTCGTTTTTGAGCCTCCGTCGGGGGAGGGTCCGCTGAAGAGATGTCGGCCTCGAAGACTGCAAGCCAATGAACGAAGTGTTTCTTGGCGTGGGGCGACTGCGGATCCAGCTGCAGGCGGTCAGGTTTGATCCTGATGTCCATGGTGTACGGAAAATCTCACAGCAATAAATTGTGGTGCTAACAATTGTACACAAAGACTCAAGTGAAGAACAAGAGAGGCTTTATTGCTGTGAAATGCTATTCCTCCAGCAGCAGCTGTAGAATAGTCTCTTAGTGAAGCTAGCGCATATTTATACACAAGCTCCCTGTGGGCGGAGCTAGCCGGCAGGGGCTTACCGGAGGAACCTGTATTACAGGTACAGCCATACATCCCCCTACTGCAGTACACATATATACAGTGGTTGTATCACCACATAGTCTTACTTCGGTGGTCAGTAAGTTAATGGAAGAGGTCCTGAAGGATAGGATTTATGACCATTTAGAAAGATGCAGCTTAATCCGGGATAGACAACACGGATTCGTGAAGGGTAAGTCTTGCCTCACAAATTTGATTGAATTCTTTGAGGAGGTAACTAAGTGTGTAGATGAAGGTAGAGCAGTTGATGTCGTATACATGTATTTTAGTAAGGCGTTTGATAAGGTTCCCCATTGTCGGCTTATGAAAAAAGTAAGGAGGCGTGGGATAGGGGGAAATTTGGCCAATTGGATAAGTAACTGGCTATCAGATAGAAGACAGAGGGTGGTGGTGGATGGAAAATGTTCAGACTGGAGACCAGTTACCAGCGGTGTACCACAGGGATCAGTGCTGGGTCCTATGCTATTTGTGATTTTTATCAATGACTTGGAGGAAGGGGCTGAAGGGTGGTCAGTAAATTTGCTGATGACACCAAGATTGGTGGAGTACTGGATGAGGTTGAGGGCTGTTGTAGTCTGCAAAGAGACATTGATAGGATGCAGAGCTGGGCCGAAAAATGGAAGATGAAGGTGATTCATTTTGCTAGAAAAAATTTGAATGCGGATTACAGGGTCAACGGCAGGGTTCTGAGGAATGTGGAGGAACAGAGAGATCTTGGGGTTCATGTCCACAGATCTCTGAAGGTTGTCACTCAAGTGGATAGAGCAGTGAAGAAGGCCTATAGTGTGTTAGCGTTTATTAACAGGGGGCTTGGGTTTAAGAGCCGTGGGGTTATGCTGCAACTGTACAGGACCCTGGTGAGACCACATTTGGAGTATTGTGTGTAGTTCTGGTCACCTCACTATAGGAAGGATGTGGAAGCATTGGAAAGGGTGCAAAGGAGATTTACCAGGATGCTGCCTGGTTTGCAGGATAGGTCTTATGAGGAAAGGTTGAGGGAGCTAGGGCTTTTCTCTTTGGAGCGGAGGAGGATGAGAGGCGACTTAATAGAGGTTTATAAGATGATGAGGGGAATAGATAGAGTGGACGTTCAGAGACTATTTCCTCGGGTGGATGTAGCTGTTACAAGGGGGCATAACTATAGGGTTCAGGGTGGGAGATATAGGAGGGATGTCCGAGGTAGGTTCTTTACTCAGAGAGTGGTTAGGGTGTGGAATGGACTGGCTGCTGTGATAGTGGAGTCGGACACTTTAGGAACTTTCAAGCGGTTATTGGATAGGCACATGGAGCACACCAGAATGACAGGGAGCGGGATAGCTTGATCTTGGTTTCGGACAAAGCTCGGCACAACATCGAGGGCCGAAGGGCCTGTTCTGTGCTGTACTGTTCTATGTTCTATAATCCATGTAACCCTCCAGCTTTGGACAGGACCAACCCGTGGGGTAGAATTGAGCGTTCCTTCCGACACCGGGTTATTGAAGAAGCCTAATAACGGGTTAATTGGGCCATAGCTTGGGCTGACACTCCCAGAGTCGGAGTGCTGGATTGCCTGACGTGCCTGAGGTGCGAGGTGTGAGATGTGCTGCCTGCTTTAGATCCGCCATGGCTGCGATTATTGACCTCAGCACTGACCATGGTTCAGTAAACTCCCTGGCCTGACGGACACGTAGCTCTGTTCTGAGTGATCCAGCAGCCAGCCCAATGTTACCGTTTCTGTGTCCCTTTGTTCAGCTGTTTTCCATTGTTTGTGGAATCGCCGAAGTCACTGGGTTTATAACATTAGCCAACCACTTTGTTTACCCTTTTGTACAAATTTGGAAATGGAGATTCCGAGAACAGGAATAAACTGTGGAAAGATTGACACTGGGAAGGGAGTGAGTAAGTGCGTGTTGACTCTTAGTCACAGATGTTATCCTGGATTTTGAGAGCAGAGCTTTACAAAGAAGGAGGAGGGCACTTTAAAAGCAGATGTCATTTTTCTCAGTTAGCCTTTGACCATAGCCGAGGACAGCTCACCAGCCAGCACTCCCCCCCCCCCCTCCTAATAATGTCTGGAGGGAAGGGGCTTAAAGATGTAAATCTGGCACATATTCATTACTGAAGTATTTGAGTGAAGTTTACACACTCCCTAAAGACACTTTTCGGAAAGTTTGGGAAAATTTAAGTTACTGGCAGTTTTTATAAGTGTGAAAAATCTGTCTTTCAAGCTGCAATTTCCTGTTCAGTCAGGGTTCTTTTAGTGGAACCGCGTGAGAGAATAATAATAATAATCTTTATTATTGTCACAAATAGGCTTACATTAACACCGCAATGACATTACTGTGAAAATCCCCCAGTTGCCACATTCCGGTGCCTGTTCGGATACACTGAGGGAGAATTCAGAATGTCCCAATTATCTAACAAGCACGTCTTTCAGGACTTGTGGGAGGAAACCGGAGCACCCGGAGGAAACCCACGCAGACATGGGGAGAACATGCAGACTCCGCACAGGCAGTGACCCAAGCCGGGAATCGAACCCGGGACTCTGGCGCTGTTTGGCAACAGTGCTAACCACTGTGCGACCCTAGGCATGATGGCGAGCAGTGAAAGAAAGAAACTGTATTCAGGTACAGCACCTTTCATTGTTGAAAGTGATCCAAAAGTATCACTTCACTGCCAATGAAATGAAGTCACCCCTGGAATGCAGTCACCAATTTGCACACAGTATTTCCCCGACAACAGGAGTGAAATACATGACCAAATAACCTGTTTTATTTTAATGTTGGCAGAGGGAGGTTGCTCTGGATACTGGGGGCATTCACCTGCTCTACTCCAATAGTGCTGAGGCATCTTTTTGTCCACCTGAGTAGACAGGCAGGGCCTTGGCTTTTAATGTCTCACCCTCCTTCAGAGAAGGAAGGTAATGGGAGTGGGGGAAGGTGAGTGAGTGTGTAAGAGAGAGAGGTGAGTGAGTGTGTAAGGGAGAGAGGTGAGTGAGTGTGTAAGAGAGAGACATGTGTGTAAGAGGGAGATGTGTGTGTGTGTGTAAGAGGGAGACATGTGTGTACGAGAGAGAGGTGAGTGTGTGTGTGGAAGAGAGAGAGGTGAGTGTGTGTGCGTGAGAGAGAGAGGTGAGTGTGTGTGTGTGAGAGAGAGAGGTGAGTGAGTGTGTGGAAGAGAGAGAGGTGAGTGTGTGTGTGGACGAGAGAGAGGTGAGTGTGTGTGTGAGAGAGAGAGAGGTGAGTGTGTGTGTGTGAGAGAGAGGTGAGTGTGTGTGGAAGAGAGAGAGGTGAGTGTGTGTGTGTGAGAGAGAGGTGAGTGTGTGTGTGGAAGAGAGAGAGGTGAGTGTGTGTGTGTGAGAGAGAGAGGTGAGTGAGTGCGTGTAAGAGAGAGAGGTGAGTGAGTGCGTGTAAGAGAGAGAGGTGAGTGAGTGCGTGTAAGAGAGAGGTGAGTGAGTGCGTGTAAGAGAGAGAGGTGAGTGAGTGCGTGTAAGAGAGAGGTGAGTGAATGTGTGTAAGAGAGAGGTGAGTGAGTGCGTGTAAGAGAGAGGTGAGTGAGTGTGTGTAAGAGAGAGGTGAGTGAGTGCGTGGAAGAGAGCGAGGTGAGTGAGTGTGTGTAAGAGAGAGATGTGTGTGAGAGAGCGATGTGCGAGTGTGTAAGAGAGTGAGGTATGTGCATGTGTGTGTAAGAGAGATGTGCAAGTGTGTAAGAGAGAGAAGTGTGTGTGTATAAGAGAGGTGTGTGTGTAAGGGAGAGACATGTAAGTGTGTAAAAGAGAGGTGTGTGTGTAAGAGAGAGGTCTTTGAATGTGTAAGAGAGAGGTGTGTAAGTGTGCAAGGTGTGTTAGTGTGTAAGAGAGAGGTATGTAAGTGTGTAAGATGCATTAGTGTGTAAGAGAGAGGTGTGTGTAAGGGAGAGGTGAGTGAGTGTGTAAGAGAGAGGTGTGTGTAAGAGAGAGGTGTGGGTGTGTGTAAGATAGAGGTGTGTTAGTGTGTAAGAGCAAGGTGTGTGTGTGTAAGAGAGAGGTGTTTGAGTGTGTAAGAGAGAGAGGTGTGTGTGTAAGAGAGAGGTGTTTGAGTGTGTAAGAGAGAGAGGTGTGTGTGTGTAAGAGAGAGGTGTGTTAGTGTGTAAGAGAGAGGTGTGTGTAAGAGAGAGGTGTGGGAGTGTGTAAGATAGAGGTGTGTTAGTGTGTAAGAGAGAGGTGTGTGTAAGAGAGAGGTGTGGGAGTGTGTAAGATAGAGGTGTGTTAGTGTGTAAGAAAGAGGTGAGTGAGTAAGGGAGATGTGAGTGAATGTGTAAGAGAGAGGTGCATGAGTGTGTAAGAGAGAGACGTGTAAATGTGTAAGCGAGTGAGTTGAGTGAGTGTGTAAGAGAGAGGTGTGTGTGTAAGAGAGAGGTGTGTGAGTGTGTAAGAGAGAGGTGAGTAAGGGAGATGTGTGAGTGTGTAAGAGAGAGGTGTTTGAGTGTGTAAGAGAGAGGTGTGTGTAAGAGAGAGATGTGTTAGTGTGTAAGAGAGAGGTGAGTGAGTAAGGGAGATATGTGAGTGTGTAAGAGAGAGGTGCGTGAGTGTGTAAGAGAGGCGTGTGAGTGTGTATAAAGAGATGTGTGAATGTGTAAGAGAGAGGTGTGTGTAAGAGAGAAGCATGTGAGTGTGTAAGAGAGAGGTGTGTGTAAGAAAGAGATGTGGGAGTGTGTAAGACAGAGGTGTGTTAGTGTGTAAGAGAGAGGTGTGTGAGTGTGTAAGAGAGAGGTGTGTGCGTGTGTGAGAGGTGTGTGAGTGTGTAAGGGAGTGGTGAGGGAGTGTGTAATAGAGAGGTGTGTGAGTGTGTAAGAGGGAGGTGTGTGAGTGTGTAAGAGAGAGGTGAGTGAGTGTGTAAGAGAGAGTGCTTTAGGATATCCTAAAGTTGGTAAAGGCGCTATATAAATGCAAGTTATTTCTCATTAAGCCTTATTAGTCATTGTGAACTACATTTTGGAGGAAGTATTTTACTGTCTGAATAATAATGAGGTGAGTGGCAGGAAGACGGAGTGAAAGAAGGAAAGGAGTTATGGAATGTGGAAGATCCATTCCTGAGCCAATATGTCGAGTGTCTAACGAGGAAGCAGCACCATTGCAACATACATTGGGACATGATTCATATCGGTTAAGAGCGATAAGAGCTGAAAAACACCTAGGTGGTGATGACTACTGAGCAATAAGGTTTAAGATAATGATGACAAGATATCGATAGTACAAAGACCAGAATAATAGTTTGGAGAGACAAACAACAATAGGGAATGAGGATATAACTAAGAAAGGTAAGCTGGAGAAGAATTACGTCTCACGGCGCTGAGGACCCGGGTTCTATCCCGGCCCCGGGTTCGTGCGGAGTTTGCACATTCTCCCCGTGTTTGCGTGGGTCTCACCCCCACAACCCAAAGATGTGCAGGCTAGATGGATTGGCCATGCTAAATTGCCCCTCAATTGGGGAAAAAAAAAGAATTGGGCACTTTAAATTTAAGAAAAATATATTTAATGCATAGTTCATGAAAAGTAAATTCCATTAAAAAGTAGGAGGCACGGTAGCATAGTGATTAGCACTGTTGCTTCACAGCGCCAGGGTTCCAGGTTTGATTCCCCGTGGGTCTGTGTGGAGTCTGCACGTTCTCCCCGTGTCTGCACGGGTTTCCTCCGGGTGCTCCGGAATCCTCCCACAAGTCCCGAAAGACGTGTTGTTAGGTGAATTGGACATTCTGAATTCTCCCTCTGTGTACCCGAACAGGTGCCGGAATGTGGCGACTAGGGGCTTTTCACAGTAACTTCATTGCAGTGTTAATGTAAGCCTACTTGTGACAATAGAGATTATTTTATTTAATTTATAAATTAAGAACAGACTGACCATAAATGAGATGCCACGGATAAATACGGGACAAGGGAGAATTGAATCGAAGCTAAAATTGGATATGGAAATTACATAAAGATTAAGGTGCATTTAAGGGAATTCGAGATCAACACAAAAGGGAAAAAGAATAGAAGGATATATTGATGGGGTTAAATGAAGAATTATGGGAGCATAAAAACTGACATAGATCTGTCGGATGGAATGGCCTAATTCTTGCTGCAAATTTGACAGCTTAACAGCTATTGAACCCATTGCTTCTGAAAGATATCCTGAATCAGCAACCTTCTCTGAGAGTTTGACCGATGTGTCAATTGTACTGTTGTGAATTTCACTTTTCTCGAATCTCTTGGGCAACGTTTGTAAAGTCCTCGCCTGTGTACGCGAGTCACAACTCATATCCTGGTTTAAGTTGCTTGATAACTTCCAGCTTATCTATTATACCTTTTTATCATTTTCAAAGGGAAGGAGAGTAAAACATTGTGCTGGGCAAACCTACACTAAAAGGGCGCTCACTGTCTTCTTTTTCATTTTTAGAGTATCCAATTATTATTTTTCCAATTAAGGGGCAGTTTAGCGTGGCCAATCCACCTACCCTGCACATCTTTGGGTTGTGGGGGTGAGACCCACGCAGACACGGGGAGAATGTGAGCACTAACGTTCTTGATGAATTTGTATTTGGTAATCCTTTTTTTGGATCGCTATTCAAGCGTTATGCAGATATTTTTGTGGGGTAGGGTATCAAGAGATAGGGAGTAATGGTAAGTAAATAGCCATCCTCTAACTAAATGGCGGGACAGATCTGAGGAGTTCAATAGCCTACTACTGCTCCTGATACCAGAAATTTGCCAAGTGTACTATTTTCTCATGAGGGTTTCACATCCTTTAAATGGTCACGCAAACATAGAAACTTTGAAATGAAAGAAGATTGGGTCCATTTAGTTCTATCATCCTGGTAGCCACATAATACAACAATATGGAGTTATTAGCTAATCATAGCGATCAATCTCAATCAATTAGCCCACAACAGACTCAAATAAGTGAGGAAGCCCCTCAGTGGTGGGTTTTTGAGAACCACAGGTCTCCGCCTCCTCTGAGGACTCATGCCATGTCATGTCTCAAATTACTACGCATTGTATCCCCAAACAGTTGTCTTCAGAAAGAAATCTACCTCATTTGAAGTTGAATGAATGCGCATTCCCTGTTTCTGCCATTTCCTGAGGGAATCTGTTCCATACATTGACCACTCGCTCTCTGAAATATTATTTCTGCAGATTCATTTTGAAATAAGTCCTTTCGCCTTTAAGTGCCGGACATGTTCCTCTGGTTTCAGTGATCAAGACATGGCAAAATAACATGTCATAGTCAACAATATCTAGTTCCTATAGAATCCCCTAATTTCACCATCAGGAAACCTAGCTTCAATAAGAATTTGACACAATGATTCAATGCTCTGTCTACAAGCTCCCTCAACCTTTAGGTTTTGTAAACACAATTTGTAACTGAGATATACAGAGAATAGGATCCCAGGTCCCAACAATGTCAAGTTAACTAAGGTGTGTTTTAGTTGGCCTCTATGTTGCTGGAAGATGCCAACATGTCTCAGTAGGTAGAACTCTCACCTTTGAGTTGGAAGGTTATGGAATCAAGTGCCATAGAATCCCTACAGTGCAGAACGAGGCCATTCTGCCCATCAAGTCAGCGCCAACCATCTGAAAGAGCAACCTACCTCGTCCCACTCCCCCGCCCTATCCCCTTAACCCTGTGCATTGATCATGGCCAATCCACCCAACCTGCATATCTTTCGCCTGTGAGAGGAAACGGAGCATCCGGAGAAAACCCACGCAGACACGGGGAGAATGTGCCAACTCCACACAGACGGGCAGCACGGTGGCGCAGTGGTTAGCACAGCTGCCTTACGGCGCTGAGGTCCCAGGTTCGATCCCGGCTCTGGGTCACTGTCCATGTGGAGTTAGCACACTCTCCCCGTGTCTGCGTGGGTTTTGTCCCAACAACCCAAAAGTGTGCAGAGTAGGTGGATTGGCCACGCTAAATTGCCCCTTAATTGGAAAAAATAATTGGGTAATCTAAATTTATATTTAAAAAAACTCCCCACAGACAATCACCCAAGGTCGGAATCGCACCCAGGCCCCTGGCACTGCGGCATTAGTGCTAACCACTCTGCCACTATGTCACCTTTTTGAGAGACTGACCATAAAACCTAGATAGACATCCCAAGTGCCGCCACTGAGGGGCGCGGCACTGTTGAATATGGTGTCTTCCGGATGAGATATTAAAACTGATCTTCCTTCTGCTCTTTGGCAGACATTGTTATGACCAGCCCCCCAGGTAAGGTCCCTAAATTTATTACCCTCCGTCCCCTCTGTGGGAACCAACTGGGCATGAACCCCAATTTGTTAAATTGCGGCTAAGATACCCCCAGATTGTTGTGCCCCAAATGAGGAACTGGCTCCCTTTCTTCATTCAACCCCCTCGGTTGCTCACAACAAGGTTACTTCAAAAAGGATCCCTTCCCTCGTGGACTCCTTTCCCCAGTTCCAATATATTTATGTTCGAAAAGGAGCCAATTTAATTGGACTGTCTTGAGTTAAAGAAAGTGAGTTCATTAGCTATTAAACGCGAATAAAATAATACAACACATACACATACATTCACACTGATTAGAAATGAGAAGTGGGCCCAAAGAATAATACAACCCAGTCTCTGACATGTCCATGAGGAGTAGATGGTGAAGAGTTACAGCCATTCGAGATTCATGATTCCAGCAGCGTGGGCTTCAGCAGCTGAATGGATGGTTTGAGATTCCAGGGATCTGCAAGTTAGCTGAGAAATTGTCCAGTTGTGGCCTTGCTGACTTAGCTGCTTTCAGCAATCAGAGAGAGAGAGAGACTTTTATTTGACTTGCCAGAGCAAGGGCAACTGTTGTTGTCTTTCCTTGCTTGTTTCACACACTCTGACACACCCAGCACCAGTTTTGTAGCTGGTTTTCTCTCCCAGTCTCCTGTGTATTACTGGAAGGCAAACATCCATAAACCGACCTGGGACATAACTTACAGGATATGATTCCTGCTGAGATAATAATTAGCTCCCATTATCTCCACAGGAAATTACATTCAGTTTATGTATGGCTTTCGTGCCTTTGTTATGTTACAGTTTGGACATAGCATCACCCACACAGGAACAATTTGTCTCCCATAACAGCAACTACACTTCCAAAGTACTTCATTGGCTGCAAAGTGCTTTGGGACGTCCTGGATGTTCTGAAAGACTCTCCATAAAAGCAAGTCTCTATTTCCCATGTCTTAATTTCAGGTAGGGTCCAGTTGCCCGCTCCGTCCCTCCCCACACTCCTCAAGTGTTCTCTAGGCAATCCTGCCGGAAGAGAATGTGTGGTGGTTTGTTGGGTGATAACAGAGATGACGCCTCTGTGCTCGAATAGCTGACCCACTGTAATTGTAAGAAGTCTTACAACACCAGGTTAAAGTCCAACAGGTTTGTTTCAAACACGAGCTTTCGGAGCACTGCTCCTTCCTCATTCACTTGGCGTTGTAAGACTTCTTACTGTGCTCACCCCAGTCCAACGCCGCCATCTCCACATCATCAGCACTGTAATTGATGATGGATGGTCACTTGGGTGGAGAGCCAGACAGTTCTTATGGAGCTGTACTCTTGTGCCTTTGGAATAGGTGGGAAGGATAGACAACAATTGGAGAGGGTAGAGGAAATTTATAAGAATGGTACCAGGGATACTGGACTTCAGTTATGTGGGGAGACTGGATAAGGCTGGGAATGTTCAATTTAGAGGAAAATGAAAATCGCTTATTGTCACGCGTAGGCTTCAATGAAGTTACTGTGAAAAGCTGAGAGAAGGTTAGGAGGAGATTTGGTAGACATGTTCAAAATTATGAAGGGCTTTGACGAGAGTGTAAACAAGGAGAAAACTAAGTCCAGGAGTGACAGGGTCAATAACCAAAGGTCGTAGAGTTACAGTAATTGGCAAGAGAACCAGAGGGCAGATCAAGTGATTAATGTTTACCCGGGTGGTCCAGTGATCTGGAACATACTGCCTGAAAGAGCAGTGGGAGTAATAATTAATTTCAAAGGGTAATTACATAAATAATAGAAAAGGGGAAATTTGAAAAATTGTGGAAGAACAGCAGGGGATAGTATTGCTAATTGGATAGCTCTTTCAAAAGGCTGCCAAAGACACGATGTGACTACCTGTCTCATCTTCAGGAGACTCTGTTTATAATCACTCACGCTATAAAGAGTTCCAATCAAACTGAAGGGATGTGCATGGCAGCGATCACAGGGAAAATACCCGGAAGTAAAGGAATTTGTGACGTGTTTGTGATCATTTACCATTTGCACTTAGGGCTACACTCACGTGAATTGAGGTCACTGGGTCAAAGTATTAGGGTCACTTATTGGCCCTGGAGCTCTACCCCACAGTCAAAGATTTATAGATCATAGAAGAGACACCAAATGATCAAGTATTTTCTCTGATCCGTACATTTGATCATATTTTCATTTTATCATGCCGGCAAAGATAATTATTTAGTATTTCGTACATCATTATGGGGACATCATTCAGTCCTGGGACAATGAAGCATTTAACCAATGTTTATATCAGGCTCTCCCAGATAAAGCACATGGAAGCAGAATAATGCCATCTATGTACTATTCCACCCACATAATCCCAAGAAAGGTAAGCACGGGGTTAGATACAGGGTAAAGCTCCCTCTGCACTGTCCCCATCAAACACTCCCAGGACAGGTACAGCACGGGGTTAGATACAGAGTAAAGCTCCTTCTACACTGTCCCCATCAAACACTCCCAGGACAGGTACAGCACGGGGTTAGATACAGAGTAAAGCTCCCTCTACACTGTCCCATCAAACACTCCCAGGACAGGTACAGCATGGCGTTAGATACAGAGTAAAGCTCCCTCTACACTGTCCCCATCAAACACTCCCAGGACAGGTACAGCACAGGGTTAGATACAGAGTAACGCTCCCTCTACACTGTCCCCATCAAACACTCCCAGGACAGGTACAGCACGGGGTTAGATACAGAGTAAAGCTCCCTCTACACTGTCGCCATCAAACACTCCCAGGACAGGTACAGCACGGGGTTAGATACAGAGTAAAGCTCCCTCTACAGTGTCCCCACCAAACACTCCCAGGACAGGTACAGCATGGGGTTAGATACAGAGTAAAGCTCTCTCTACACTGTCCCCATCAAACACTCCCAGGACAAGTACAGCACGGGGCTAGATAGAGTAAAGCTCCCTCTACGCTGTCCCCATCAAACACTCCCTGGACAGATACAGCACGGGGTTAGATACAGAGTAAAGCTCCCTCTACACTGTCGCCATCAAACACTCCCAGGACAGATACAGCACGGGGTTAGATACAGAGTAAAGCTCCCTCTACACTGTCACCATCACACACTCCCAGGACAGGTACAGCACGGGGTTAGATACAGAGTAAAGCTCCTTCTACACTGTCCCCATCAAACACTCCCAGGGCAGGTACAGCACGGGGTTAGACACAGAGTAAAGCTCCCTCTACACTGTCCCCATCAAACACTCCCAGGACAGGTACAGCACGGGGTTAGATACAGAGTAAAGCTCCCTCGACACTGTCCCCATCAAACTCTCCCAGGACAGGTACAGCATGGGGTTAGATACAGAGTAAAGCCCCCTCTACACTGTCCCCATCAAACACTCCCAGGACAGGTACAGCACGGGGTTAGATACAGAGTAAGGCTCCCTCTACGCTGTCCCCATCAAACACTCCCAGGGCAGGTACAGCACGGGGTTAGATACAGAGTAAAGCTCCCTCTACACTGTCCCCATCAAACACTGGCAGGAGAGATACAGCACGGGGTTAGATACAGAGTAAAGCTCCCTCTACACTGTCCCCATCAAACACTCCCAGGGCAGGTACAGCACAGGGTTAGAAACAGAGTAAAGCTCCCTCTACACTGTCCCCATCAAACACTCCCAGGACAGGTACAGCACGGGGTTAGATACAGAGTAAAACTCCCTCTACATTGTCCCCATCAAACACTCCCAGGACAGGTACAGCACGGGGTTAGAGACAGAGTAAAGCTCCCTCTACACTGTCCCCATCAAACACTGGCAGGAGAGATACAGCACGGGGTTAGATACAGAGTAAAGCTCCCTCTACACTGTCCCCATCAAACACTCCCAGGACAGGTACAGCACGGGGTTAGATACAGAGTAAAGCTCCCTCTACACTGTCCCCATCAAACACTCCCAGGACAGGTACAGCACGGGGTTAGATACAGAGTAAAGCTCCCTCTACACTGTCCCCATCAAACACCCCCAGGACAGGTACAGCACGGGGTTAGATACAGAGTAAAGCTCCCTCTACACTGTCCCCATCAAACACTGGCAGGAGAGATACGGAATAAAGCTTTCTGGGTTCTGCACTGCTGGGTGATGCCAACTTTCAGATGAAATGTTGAATCCTCTCAGGCAGATGTAAAAGATCCCAAGTAGTATTTCAAGGAAGAGTCCCAGCCAATATTAGATAATAAAATCATTATTATTCAGTAGCCTTTAATGTTTTCGCAGATTTATTATTATCGCTCAATCAATGCCAAGAGTATCTGGTCATCATCAGCTTGCTGTTTGTGGAAGTTGGTTATATGTGAATGGTCTGTAGTGCTTCTGCGTCAAACTGTGTACGTGTCAAAGATGCTTCATCAACTGTTATATATTCTCTGCAGCAAAGAAGACCATTCAGCCCAATTGGTCCATGTTGCCATTTCACTCCATCAGCTTCATTTCTCCTTGCTTCATCCCAACCCTATCTGCATAATCTTTCATTCCGTTCTCCCGCATGTGTTTATCAAGCTTCCCTTTAAATCCATACAATCTCTACAGTGCAGGAGGAGGCCATTCGGCCCATCACATCTGCACCGACCCTCCAGAAGACCATCCTACCCAAGACCACACCCCTGCCCTATCCCTGTAACCCTGTGCCAATTCACCCAACCTGCACAGCTTTGGACTGTGGGAAGAAACTGGAGCACCCGGAGGAAACCCAGGCAGACACAGGGAGAAAATGCAAACTCCACGGGACCCTGGTGCTGTGGGGCAGCAGTGCTAACCACTGTACCACCGTGTTTCCCAAAAATGCAACTGTGCTTTTCACCTTAACTGCTCCTTGTGATGGGACATTCCTGATTCTCACCACTTTCAGTCAAGAAATATCCTAAAGCACCTGAGGATATCGTGAGGCTGTGAAATGTGTTGTAGAAATGCAGGTTCTTACTACTTCTTTCTTTAACCTGTCTCATAGAACAGCCCCTGGATACAGACCTCAGCTCCCACCACAGTACCACCAATAATGTTTTAGGCCAGTGATATTCCTGTACCAGCCATCCTTATAGAAGTGGGACTGTCAACGTAATGTTTATTCATTTGTTCTAATCCATGTTCACAGGTCAAAGAATTTACAGTGCAGAAGGAGACCATTCAACCCATCTAGTCTGCACTGGCTCTTGGAAAGAGCACCCTACTTAAGCCCACACCTCCACCCCATCCCTGTAACCCAACCTAACCTTTTGGATGCTAAGGGGAAATTTATCATGGCCAGACCACCTAACCTGTACATTTTTGGACAGTGGGAGGAAACCGGAGCACCCGGAGGAAACCCATGCAAATTCCACACAGTCACCTCAGGCCGGATTTGAACCCGGGTCCCTGGAGCAGTGAGGCAGCAGAGCTAGCCACTGTACCACCGTGTGCACACACCCAAATTTCTAATGTTCAATTATAGTCCGGGAGTGACTATAATCCACTCTCGGGAGTAGGTTGACAATGTGGAAACTAGAGTTTTGCTCTAAACCTTGGGACCGATCAGCAGACGGAAACTTTCAACCCATCAATGTGAGCTGACATCATCTCAGCTCATGAAGATTAAAGTTTGGAACAATAATGCAGTGGTCCATAAAGAATAGGGGTCCCAAGGGTGGCACGTGACGCAGTGATTAGCACTGGGACTACGGCGCTGAGGACCTGGGTTCAAATCCCGGCCCCGGGTCACTCTCCATGTGGAGTTTGCACATTCTCCCCGTGTCTGCATGGCTCTCACCCCCACAACTCAAAGATGTGCAGGTTAGGTGGATTGGCCGCACTAAATTGCCCCTTAATTGGAAAACAAATAATTGGGTACTCTAAATTTATTTTAAAAAAGAATAGGAAGTCCCTGCTCCAAACAATTTGCAATGTAATGTAGCAAAAATTTAATGTAGCAAAATTCCCAAAGTGTTTCATAGATAACTTGTCAAAACATAAATTGACCTCAGGTAACATAGGGAGACCTTAGGAAAGATGAAGGAGAGCTACAAGAGTTTAGAGAGGCAACTTCAGAGCTTCGGATGTTGGAAGCTTAAAGTCTGCCAATGATGGAGCAATTAAAATTGGGTGTGTGCGCAAAAGGCCAAAATTAAATGAGTGCAGAGATCTGAGGTTTGTGGGGCCAGAGATTACAGATCAAGGGAGGGGTGCGGCCATCGAAGGATGTGTCAACAAGGATAACAATTTTAGAATTGAAAAGTTGCCAGATTGGGAGCCAATGTAGGTCAATGAGATTGGTAAACGTGACATGTTGTTATGGTAACTAAACAGATGGAAGGTTTTGTGCTGATTTTGCCCCATGGTATTATAGTGAATTAAAATCCTGGCCTACTGAACCCACTACGGCCCTTCGAGCCTGCTCCACTATTCATTATGATCATCTGACTCAATAGCCGGATCCCAGCTTCCTCCCAATATCCTTTGATCCCCTTCACCCCAAGTGCTATATCCAACTGCTTTGTGGTATAATAATCTTTATTGTCACAAGTAGGCTTACATTAACAGTGCAATGAAGTTACTGTGAAAAGCCCCTAGTCGCCACACTCCGGCACCTGTTCGGGTACACAGAGGGAGAATTCAGAATGTCCAATTCACCTAACAAACACATCTTTCGGGACTTGTGGGAGGAAACCGGAGCACCTGGAGGAAACCCACGCAGACACAGGGAGAATGTGAAGACTCCGCACAGTGACCCAAGCAGGGAACCAAATCTGGGAGCCTGGTGCTGTGAAGCAACAGTGCTACCGTGTCGCCCATATCACTCCACCCTCATTGAATCCTGACTCCACGCATGCCCCTCCACTCCACCAGCGGTCCTAGTGGAGTCAGGATAGCCATTCTATCTGGGAAATTCTTACTTACAACTCATTCCTCCTATCCACCAAGCCACACAAGGCAGACTTTTGGCCAAAGTGCTAGGTTTTATTGCTTACCTGGTGTGGCCTACATGTGACCGATTGGCAACAAATGTTTGCCTTGCCCACGACACTCACATCCATTGTCCCAGGAGGCTGCGTGAAACCCTTCCTCAACCAGTCTGAACTCTCCCAAAGGCTAGGGACAGAGATGTAAATTTTCTGCTCAATAGAATTGGACATAGCCAGAACATAAAATGGAAATATCCATCTATTAATATTAAATGGGCAACTAAAGCAACCACAATTTGATGTGAAAAATGCATCCAGCTTGTCTTCCCCATCTCCCACAACTCTCCTTTTCTCCTGGGGGTGGTGGGAAATCAGTGGAAGGTCATTTTACCCCCTTGAGTGTGCAGGGGTGGAGAGACATCAGCTGAAAATGGAAACTTCCCAAATTTGATCACCCAACAGCCACCTTTAAAGGCAAAAACTCTGATCGGCTGGTCGTCTACAGAAAACTCCTCTTGTGATGCAGACTTCACCCCCAAATTTCATCGCCAACAAAAGCAAAACGCCGCAAAACACCATTGGAAGTTTTTATGACAAATTTATTGAAATGTAGCAAACGTGTAACGGAATGAAATCGGTCATCCAAAAAGAGAGAGACTTCTTTTTTTTTAGTGTTGAGAATTTTAAATAAAAAAAATCATTAAAAAAAATAAATCACAAAAGCAGAACAGTCAAGACAGACAAAAACGTCTTCATATAGTTAAAAATGCAGTCGATTGATCTCCCCAGCAAGTTGCAGTTTCATTTTTTTTTGCTTTGTTTGGTGCAAATGCAAGACGTGTGGGATTTTTTTTTTTTAAACAGCAGCCTCCCCCGCATCAAACAATCCCCTGTTTTAGAGCAGTTTTCTGAAGGACCTCTTTGCACTCAGTCTTTTTCTCTTAATCTTGCTCCTTTGCGATCGTTCCAGGCTGGCGTTAGATTCGAACTCAGAAGCTTTCCCTCCATCCTTGATGCTGGGAGACATGATGGAGAATTTTATAGACAATAAAACTTTGCAGAAACAACAAACACACAGTGTTACAAAGAAGTCACTAGTTTCAAAGCGATGCAACTGCGTCGAGGGAGGAGAAAATTGAGGTAGTTGTGTTTTTTTTTAAATACAAAAGCACCAGGTCTTCCCCCCCCCCAGTTCTTTTCTTAAAAATAGTGCAAATAATTACCGCAGTCTGTTAAAGGCTTTCATCCACATCAGCCCCAAGAATTCAGCTCCAGTTTTATTGTGCTGGAAGAAGAGCTGGGTCTTCCTGGACTTGAGCTCCATCAGAGCCTGTGCAATGTCCTGCTCGCCCTGCTCCTCCTTCTCCCAGATGATCCTGGCCCGCTCCTCGGCGTTCTCATCGCCGCTCTTCCTGAACAGCGCCTGCATCTGCCCCAGCTCCACGTCCTGGAAGATGTTGGCCGAGGCTTGCTTGCGGGACTTGCGCACCCACCTGCCGCCGAACCAGGCCGGGCAGACGGGGCAGGGGGCCGAGTAGGGCGGCTCCACCCTGAGCGCCAGCTGGTCCCCTCCGGTCAGCATTGCCAGCTCGGTGCCCTCTGCGCCCGCCGTGCCGCCGCTGCCCTCTTGCTCCGCTCCGCTCTGCCGCGGCTCACAGCTACTCTCCCACTTTATATACCTGACTCGCCCCGGGGGGTCCCCGGGCGCCGCCTGTCACTCAGACTGATCGACGCGCGGCCCCCCGCCAATCAGCCGGCGCCCCCATTGTCTCCCCTTCCGGGATCGGCGGCGTCCTCAGCCAATGGCAGCGCTGAGGGGCGGGGCGCTGCGCCTGTCAATCGCCCCAGAGCAGAGGGGAGGATGATCAGCCTTGTTTGTTGGCACAGACTCAAGGGGAAAGCCTGTCTGGTTTGAGCTGGATCTCGTAGGGATGACTTGCAATGACTGTACCGGCAATTGCTGCTGGCTGGAATTTACAACTCACATTTTATTAGCTTCCAAACAGCCCTTTTGTTTTTCTCTCCCTTCCACAGGTCATTGTTCTTGTTTTTTTAAAAAGAAAAATCCCTGACTCGACTTTTTGGCTTTTTAAGCCAATGCCTTTGCATTGATTCCTCAGTAGGTTACAGTTCCGCTAGTTAACCCCAGAGACTTGTCCCCCTTCAAGTGTTACACCCTGTGGGTGAGCCACTGGGCTGAGGGTTCAGAGGTATGAGGGTTGTGGATGAGGTGAAGAAGGGTGTTGGACTGCACAGAAGGACAACACAGTCAGCCTTTCAGTTTGTGCCCACAAGGTTCCAGCAGGACCACACCTTTCAACCCCACAGAGAACATTGTGTGCTCCAATTCTGGCTCCGTTAATCATCTCCCATTCTCCTTGTGCAGCGATGGCTTCAGCTGCCTGGACTTTAAACTCTGGAATTCCATCTCTAAACCTCTCTGCCTTTCTTAGCTCATTCAGGAGGCTGCTTAAAACGTACCGCTTTGTCCATGTGTTGGGCCACCTGTCCCAATACCCCAGTACAGTGTCAATATTTCTGCCTGATTTACCCTCCTGTGAATCCTCCCGGGATGTTTTACACTCCAATAGGTGCTACACAAATACAAATTGTCAGTGCAATGAGCTGGAAGCTCGGCTGTTTTCAGTAGTCCAATCCCAACAGTCGCTGGCTGGGACGCGTCAGCTAACGGGACGCGTGTTCCTGGTTTGACTGCAGTGCCATCACCCAGGAAATTGTTTACCCATTGAAGATATCGGGCAGCTGCACAAATTGTTTCTACCATCTGGGCATGTTTAATTTTGGCACGGCTCACTTTGGATGGTGGTGGGTGCCTCAGTTCCAGGCCCACGGTGCTGAAAGAAGATCTTCCACCAACATTAATATCATGGATTCTACATTGTTGTCAGACTTTTAACACAGCGAGAGAATAAAATATAGTAATAACACTCAAATGAAGTATAAAATGCTGGAAAATGAACAATCAGACTAAGGTGTTTAATAACCTCATTCCAGTACTGCAACTGCTTCATGCAGAGTGAGATAGTTTGCAACTTTAGGATCATAGTTGACCCTGAGATGAGCTTCCCACTATACATTTCAGCCATTTCCACCTCTGTGAAATAGTCTTGCCCCACCTCAGCTCACCCGCTTCAGCCGTGCCTTTGTTACATCCAGAATTTGAATGCATTCTTGGCTTGTCTCCTACGTTCTACCCCCCCCCCCCCTGAGAATTTGACATCATCCGAAAGTCAGTCACTTCTTCCCTAACTCACAGTAAGTTCCCTTCACCCAACATTCGTTGCTTAGAATCATGGAATCTTTGCAGTGCAGAAGGAGGCCATTCGGCCCATCGAGTCTGAGCTGACCCTCTGGAAGAGCACTCCACCTAGGTCCACTCCCCCGCCCTATCCCTGTAACTCCGCCGTGCATCAATCATAGCCAATCCATCCAACCTGCACATCTGTGGATGTGGGAGAAAAACCGGAGGACCCGACGGAAACCCACGCAGACACGGGGGAACTTACAATCGCCACACAGACAGTCACCCGAGGCCTGAATCAAACCTGGCTCCCTGGTGTGGTGAGGCTGCAGTGCTAAATTGTTGACCTACCCTGGCTCCCGGTCAAGCAATGCCTTAGTTTTATATATTTTTAAATGTCTTCTTTGTTTTCAAATCCCTCCATAGCGTCTCACTCCCCGTAACCTCCTGCAGTCTCCCCCCCCCCTCCTGCAGTCCCTGCCCCCCCCCCCCCCCCCAATCCCCCCCCCGTCCCTCCCCACCCCAGGTTAGGTGGATTGGCCATGCCAAATTGCCGCTTAGTTTCCAAAGCTGTGCAGGTTAGGGGATAGGGAGGGAAAATGGGCCTAGGCAGGATGTTCATTCGGAGGGTCGATGCAGATTCGATGGGCCGACTGGCCTCCTTCAGCACTGTTTCGATTCCATGGACTTTGTTGAAATTCACACATTGAGCGGGTGTTAGCGACAAAGGCCAGCATTTCCTGTCCGTCCCTATAATTTCTCTGGGGTTTGATATAACGGGGTCATTTCAGAGGGCAGGTTAAGAATCAACCACACTGGCATGGTGAATGGAGTCAGGTGTTAGTTCAGTGGAGTAAGGAGGGTAGGCTTCCTTCCCAAAAAGGGACATTAATGAACCAGTTGGATAATTTTTAACAGCAATTTGACAGCTTCACCCCTGCTTTTGCTGTTACCAGTTTTTTATTTCCACAATTTTTAAAAACTGCACTCAAATCCTCACAATGGGATTGAACTCAAGTTCCAGATCACTGCGTGGGCGCTGTCCCTTTAAGACTCTAAAGGTATCTTTTTCAAGCGCAGCTACGGGTCTCGGTCGCACAATGTGAATAACATCAGGTTAAAGCTTAAAGAGCAACGGGAATTGACACAATGCGATGCCCGCCTTTCACGTTTTGGCAACCGTGCATTAGATTCCTCGACTGTCTCCTCAGGTCTAATGGTGGAGCAGGGAGAGCGAGCAACTGCATCACTTCTCTGGAATTAGAGTGAGTTCAAACACTTCTGATTACAATAAGAGGCAGAGCGACCGCCCTCTAGTCTGCTTCTAACCGGTCGGGACCAGAACAGGCTGCTTTGGCTGTGAGCCAGTCCCCTGTGTGTCAACTGCTGTGTGGTTTTCTAATTCCGTATCACAGAGCTACCACCTACAAATGCTATCACTGTTTATTCATCCCATACAGCAGCTCCCCGCCCAGAGATTATTTCTTTTTTCGGACACTCTCGAGCTCTCTTGTTGTGTAACTAGAGCCGTTAATTCTGCCTCTTTACACGGGCTTATTTTGGTTTCCATATAACCCAACATGACCTATTTCGATGCCCGCCAGAGCTTAAAGACAAAGAGCACAGCAGGCAAATGAAAAGATTTGCGTTAACATTGAGCCTTTCACGATCACACCCGGGCCCAAAGTGCTTCATAGCCAATGAGGCACCAAGTCTTTGCACAGCAGGGCAAGCATGGTAGCATAGTGGTTAGCACAGTTGCTTCACAGCGCCTGGGTCCCAGGTTCTATTCCCGCTTGGGTCACTGTCTGTGCGGAGACTACATGTTCTCCCCGTGTCTGCGTGGGTTTCCTCCGGGTGCTCCGGTTTCCTCCCACAGTTCAAAGATGTGCAGGTTAGCTGGACTGGCCATGCTAAATTGTCCTCAGTGTCCAAAAAGGTTCGGTGGGGTTACTGGGTTACGGGGATAGGGATGCATGGGCTTAAGTGGGGTGCTCTTTCCAAGGGCTGGTGCAGACTCGATGGGCCGAATGGCCTCCTGCACTGTAAATTATATATATATATATATATATGATATCACAGCAAGGTTCTACAAACAGCAGTCTGATAGCGGCCAGGGGAGGAACTCTCCTCCCTCGTCTTCCAAACAGTGCCAAGGAACCTTTACATTCTGGCCACTTGTCCATCCCAACTCCAGATGTGCATCTTGGGCTCAGCATGGGCAGATGTGCCCTTCAGCTCTCTCGGCTCTAAGATTTGGAACCCCCTCCCTAAAATCTCTGCCTCTTTCTCCTCATTTAAGGCCCTCTGTCGACATCATCCTTCTTTACCTCCATGTTGATTTTAAAAAAATGCCCCTGCGAAGGAACGTTTTGCGGTAATTTGAGGTAATTTGGGTAATTTGCAGAACCCGGGGGGCCCGGGGGGGGGGGGGGGGGGGGCTGAAGCACAGCCGCCAATGGGGGGGGGACAATTAAAATTGGGGGTGCTCGAGGGGCATATTTGCCGGAACACAGTTATCTCAAAGGGTGATTGTAGAGTTACAGAGGGCCAAGGCCACAAAAGGACCTGAGAAGATGATCATAGAATTTACAGTGCAGAAGGAGGCCATTCGGCCCATCGAGTCTGCACCGGCTCTTGGAAAGAGCACCCTACCCAAGGTCAACACCCCCACCCTATCCCCATAACCCAGTAACCCCACCCAACACTAAGGGCTATTTTGGACACTAAGGGCAATTTATCATGGCCAACCCACCTAACCTGCACATCTTTGGAAGGTTGAAAAGTTTAAAATCAAGGCGTTGCTGAACCAGGAACTCACATATAAAGCCCAGGGGGTGATAAGGGAACAGGACGTGGTACAAGTGAGGACATGGGCAACAGAGTTTTAGGTGACCTCGGGCTTCTGGAGGGTACAATGTGCGAGGCCACAAGGTGTATGTTGGAACAATATTGTCTGGACAGGTAACGAAGGTGAGGGTTTCAGGAGCAGATGGACTCAGTCAGACGACGAGGACGTGGTTGGAAATCCATTGAAGTCAAATGTGACACCAAGATCGCAAACTCTCTGGCACAGCCTCAGGCCGTTGACAGACAGAGGGCTGGAGTCGGCGACAAAGGAGCAGAGCTTGTGATGGGGACTGAAGACAATGCCTGGGCTTCCCCCCCCCCCCCCTCCCCTGTGATGTGTTTTCTGGTGGCGGATGTGTTGCGCATTGACCGGCGCTGAGACCTTCCTCTCCTGCCAAAGTCTCTGCCATTTTCAATAGTTCGCACGCCCTGCCACCGGGTAACCTGGCATGGGGGTGGGGGGATGGGGGTACCTTCCGGTCTGCCGACAGGAATCACAGAATACTAAGGTCCAGAAGAGGCCCTTCGGCCCATCGAGTCTGCACCGACGCATGAAAGGCCCTGACCTGCCCACCTCTTTCCACTTGCCAGCACTTGGCCCACGGCCTTGGATGTTACGGCGCGCCATGATCTCATCCAGGCGCTTTGCAGAAAGTGCCGGAAAATTCCATCCAACGTATGGACCAGGGGTTAGACATAGACATAGAATTTACAGTGCAGAAGGAGGCCATTCGGCCCTTCGAGTCTGCACCGGCTCTTGGAAAGAGCACCCTACCCAAGGTCAACACCTCCACCCTGTCCCCACAACTCAGCAATCCCACCCAACACTAAGGGCAATTTTTGGACACCAAGGGCAATTTATCATGGCCAATCCACCCAACCCGCACATATATTTGGACTGTGGGAGGAAACCGGAGCACCCGGAGGAAACCCACGCACACACGGGTGAGGATGTGCAGATTCCGCACAGACAGTGACCCAAGCCGGGAATCGAACCTGGGACCCTGGAGCTGTGAAGCAATTGTGCTATCCACAATGGGTTGTGGGGAGAAGGCAGGAGAATGGGGATGAGAAAATATCAGCCATGATTGAATGGCGGAGCAGACTCGATGGGCCGAGTGGCCTAATTCTGCTTCTATGTCTGATGGTCTTATGGTCTAATTTGGTTCTCCCAACATTTGAATTGGAGAACATTTCCGCACGGACGAGGAACCTGATAACTCAAAGCAATAGTGAAAGAGTGGGGAGAGTGGTTACGAGGTAGAGTTCTTTTTTGTCAATATCCGTGTGTATTGCCAACATACTGGGCGGGATTCTTCCGCAAACCCCCCCCCACCCCCCCACCCCCGCGCGGCACGTTTCGCGGTGGTGGAGCCAGCCCGCCATTGGTCACCGGCAGCACCTTCTGGTCCTGCCGCTACGAGCGGGATTTCCCGTTCTATTCAACGGCGATGGGGGTTCGCCGCCGGCGGATGGGAAACTCCCACCGCCGGGAACACCTGGAAAATTCCGGTCACTTTGTTTTCAGGTGTATTTTTTCACACACCCGTTCAAAGGATGGGCGCCGCATGCGGCCCTTGCCAACAATGATGCTATCGCCCGAGTGAATGAAGAAGACGTTAATGAACAGGGGTTGTGATAAATGCTTGTCGTCCGCGATGGCGGCGGAGACAGGATGAAGGCGAACGAGATGGACCTTTTTATTGCCAGCTTGCAATTCCTTAGAGCACTCTGTGCTCACACTTTAAAATATCTCAACAGTACAGTTTCCTCACGCTGCAGTTAGTCAGCGGCTGGGTTTGATATTTCTGTGAGTGTTTGCATCTCAGCCTGTGATCTATGGTTCAGTTTCACATCCCCTTTGTTTCGCCGTTCATCTGGCAATATAAGCAGCCTGGAACTGGTTTGGACCAGCTAAAAGGGGTTGTGTTTAACCGCAGGCAAGAGATACACTCAGCTTCTGAATCATGAGGTGCTTTTCTGAAGCTCTGCACGCTGAGCTGTTTATGCTAATTCCTTCCTTCCCAGTCACTCCACCACCCCACCCATCCGCCGCCCCCACCCCCCTGCAGTCCCCTCACCCCCCCCCCCCCCCCCCCCCCCCCCTCCTCTCACAGCCTCATCATGCTTAAACAATGAAAACCATTTGGGTTAAACATCAATCATTTAACGCGGATGGAGGTCCCAGTTACGGGATCCCACTCTTAATTTTTAATCAGCCGTTTTACAGAAAGATGCTGTGCAGACCGTTAACATCTGTAAGCAGCATAAAGAGTACATGGAAGAGAAAGAGAGGCTGGCATGGGTGTACAGGGTGGCCATTTCTCCAATTGTAACGCAGTCAGTCAGGGTTTTAGCCTACCTGCCCATTGTTTGACACCAGATGCCTTACTGTTTGGAATACTCAAAAACGTATTGGAGCGCGATTCCGTCACCTCTGGACACGTCGCGGCCGATGCCATCTTACGGGTTTGATGGCATTATTGCCCTATGGGATGACATTGGTGGAATTTTATCTTTTTGCCGTGGATTATATGTGGCAGCGGTGGGGGAAAGTGGCATCGTACACCGTATTGTTCGGGACGTAAGAGAAAGGGACGGGTCCCACCACAACATGCTGGCTGGATGGACTCTAATTCAACCCGTCCCGCCAGCAACAACGTTTTTTTAACGATCCGGGCGCCATTTCCAAAGGCTGCCCCGGAGCGCAAAATTTCACTTGGTACCCCCATTCCCCCCACGCAAATTCCCCTCCCTCCCCGACCTCGGCACTTCCCCCGGCAGTGCGAGAGGGCGGTGCCAGGGAGCCGAGCCTGGGTACTGACAGGACATGGCCCTCTCACCCCTCAGCGATGCACTGACCGGAACTCCTCTGGGAGGTCTAGGCTTCGACTGCACGCCGTGGGAAACCGGACGTAATTCAGGGTGGTCTGCCCTCGGGCTGACGTGAATGGATTATTTTACGGGGTGGTGGGGGGGGGGGCAGAGATTATCAGGCATAGAGACCAGATAATGATATTCAAATTTATTATAATGGTGTTCCTGATGTTGAACGTTGGGATTCACTGGCGGGAGGGGGATGGGGGGTGGGGTGGGGGGTGGGGCGGGGGGGGGGGGGAGTGGGGGAGGGGGGGGTGGGAGGGGGTGCAGGGTGGAGAATTGTGATGACATTTTAGCTTAAAGCTGCCAGTATTGATGGATAATAACTTTGATCCATTCGCAATAATTCATGTTCGCGCAAAACTTAAATCGAAAAGTGTATTTTTAAACCTTATACAGCAAAACTAAGTTTTTAAAGAAGTCTTTTTTGGGAGGGCCGGGGGAGCAGATTTTGTCCAAGTTTAAAAAAAAATGTTTTTATTCTCCATTTTCACATTTTCCTTCAAAATTTACACTCCACCCACAGACAGTAAACGGTAACAAACACAAAATCAATCCCCTTAACAATAACAACGATGGCAGGTGGAGAGGGGTGCCCTTTTGCTGCCCGTGAGGGGGGTGAGGGACAGGGTGCTTTCGAGGGTCTGGGTCGGGGATGGGAAGGTATCTGATATCTACAAGGTAATGCAGGAGGTGGAGGAGGCGCCAGTAGAGGAGCTAAAGGCTAAGTGGGAGGGGGAGCTGGGGGAGCAGATCGAGGATGGGACATGGGCGGATGCCCTGGAGAGGGTTAACTCTCCCTCCTCATGTGCGCGGCTTAGCCTCATCCAATTCAAGGTGCTGCACCGGGCCCACATGTCCGGGTCTAGGATGAGTAGGTTCTTTGGGGGCGAAGACAGGTGTGTCAGGTGTTCGGGGAGTCCAGCGAACCATGCCCATAAGTTCTGGGCATGCCCGGCACTGGAGGAGTTCTGGAAGGGGGTGGCGAGGACGGTGTCGAGGGTGGTAGGATCCAGGGTCAAGCCAAGCTGGGGACTAGCAAATTTTGGGGTTGCGGTGGAGCCAGGAGTGCAGGAGGCGAGAGAGGCCGGTGTTTTGGCCTTTGCGTCCCTAGTAGCCCTGCGGAGGATCTTGCTACAATGGAAGGATGCGAGACCCCCAAGCGTGGAGACCTGGATCAATGACATGGCGGATTTTATTAAGCTGGAGAAGGTCAAATTCGCCCTGAGGGGATCGGTACAAGGGTTCTTTAGGCGGTGGCAGCCTTTCCTCGACTTTCTGGCTCAACGATAGGGAACTAGGTCAGCAGCAGCAGCAACCCGGGGGGAGGGGGGAAAAAGGGGGGGGGAGGGGGGCGGTGTTGACTATGTTTATTTAATTTAATTTATTTTCAAGTTCTCTTGTTGTTTACCGGGTTTGGCGGGGGTGGGGGGGCTCAATATATGCGTTGTTAAGGTCTTGGGGGTGTTATGCTTATTATGTTGTTTTATTGTTGTTTTTTACTGTTTGTTGATATATATTTTGTAATAAATTTTCAATAAAAATTATTTAAAAAAAAAACCCAATAACAACGATCCCATCCTCCCACCACCCCAAACAACGGACAACCTGTCAATATATGCATCCAATAAAACAAATCCTCCCACAGTGGAAACAAAAAACAAAGGAGAAAAAAAAAAGGAGTCCAGGACCGCCCATGGTCACCATTAACCTGTAGAGTCCACTCCACCACCCCCCTACACTCAATGCCATCCAACCTCTGAAAGAGTGCCGTACATGATATCTAAGAGTTGTAAACCCCCCCCCCCCCCCCCCCCCCCCCCACCCCGGCTCTCCACTGCTTCTTGTAAAACTCCCCCCCCAACCTCGGTTCCTTATCCCCAACTTTCCACCCTGGCTAGACCACCCGGACCCTGTTCTACCAGGTTCCAATGGCCGCAGCCCCTCCCCCCACCTCACTCCCATTCACTGGCCGGCTTAAACCGGCCAGCGTGGAGGCCCCCGCCGAGGTCCCTTTTCCCCAGATTTTGTCCAAGTTGAGGTGAGATCAGTATCTGATGCTTGAGGTGCAATGTTGACTTTGTGCCCAGAGATGGTTTTGGAACCAATTGGATAGCACAATTGCTTCACAGCTCCAGGGTCCCAGGTTCGATTCTGGCTTGGGTCACTGTCTGTGCGGAGTCTGCACATCCTCCCCGTGTGTGTGGGGTTTCCCCCGGGTGCTCCGGTTTCCTCCCACAATCCAAAGATGTGCAGGTTAGGTGGATTGGCCATGATAAATTGCCCTTAGTGTCCAAAATTGCCCTTAGTGTTGGGTGGGGTTACTGGGTTATAGGGATTAGGTGGAGGTGTTGACCTTGGGTAGGGTGCTCTTTCCAGGAGCCGGTGCAGACTCGATGGGCCAAATGGCCTCCTTCTACACTGTAAATTCTATGATAATGCTAACATTGCATTTGCCTTCCAAGCTGCCGACTGAACCTGCACGTTAACCTTAAGAGAGTCATGAACAAGGACTCCCAAGTCAAAGAACAAAGAACAAAAAAAATTACAGCACAGGAACAGGCCCTTCGGCCCTCCCAGCCTGCGCCGATCCAGATCCTTTATCTAAACCTGTCTCCTATTTTCCAAGGTCTACTTCCCTCTGTTCCCGCCCATTCATATACCTGTCTAGATGCTTCTTAAATGATGCTATCGTGCCCGCCTCTACCATCTCCGCTGGTAAAGCGTTCCAGGCACCCACCACCCTCTGCGTAAAAAACTTTCCACGCACATCTCCCTTAAACTTTCCCCCTCTCACTTTGAAATCATGACCCCTTGTAACTGACACCCCCACTCTTGGGAAAAGCTTGTTGCTATCCACCCTGTCCATACCTCTCATAATTTTGTAGACCTCAATCAGGTCCCCCCTCAACCTCCGTCTTTCCAACAAAAACAATCCTAATCTACTCAACTTTTCTTCATAGCTAGCACCCTCCATACCAGGCAACATCCTGGTGAACCTCCTCTGCACCCTCTCCAAGGCATCCACATCCTTCTGGTAATGTGGCGACCAGAACTGCACGCAGTATTCCAAATGTGGCCGAACCAAAGTCCTATACAACTGTAACATGACCTGCCAACTCTTGTACTCAATACCCCGTCCAATGAAGGCAAGCATGCTGTATGCCTTCTTGACCATTCTATCAACCTGCGTTACCACCTTCAGGGTACAATGGACCTGAACTCCAAGATCTCTCTGCACATCAATTTTCCCTAAGACCCTTCCATTGACCATATAGTCCGCTCTTGAATTTGATCTTCCAAAATGCATCACCTCGCATTTGCCTGGATTGAACTCCATCTGCCATTTCTCTGCCCAACTCTCCAATCTATCTATATTTTGTTGTATTCTCTGACAGTCCTCCTCGCTATCTGCAACTCCACCAATCTTAGTATCTCTTTGTGCTTCTGATTTCCTAAGCCTTTTCTCATTTGGAAACTAGTCTATGCCTCTGTACTTCCTACCAAAGTGCATAAGCTCACACTTTCCCACATTGTATTCCATCTGCCACTTCATTGCTCACTCTCCTAGCCTGTCCTTTTGCAGCCCGCCTGCTTCCTCAATACTGCCTGAGAATGAATTTCCCAACCTCAAAAGTCTATGTGAAAAGAAGTTTCTCCTGCCCTCAGTTTTAACATTTTTATTTCTATCCATGATCGGCTGGTGTTATTCCCGGAAAGTTGTTGAACTGACATCTGATCGCATGGTGTCAGCCAACGCAGTCGTTCTTTTGTATATAGTTTGGAACCCAGTAATTGCGTCTTTTGATTTCTATCTTGGGCTGTTGCACAAGAAGTTCTGAGAATCGGGAAGCAGGAGAGGAAATAGTTTCAGGGTTAGCAAATCACATGCGAACCAGATGTAGAAAAACTTTGATCCACCAATAACTCATAGTAACTCGCTGAAATTGCACTGATAGCTAATGGTATTACTGGCAGCGTGCGGATTCCTATCAGAACCAACAGGAATCGAAAACGTACTGATGGTCTGTAATTTGAAGCAATTTACAGAGTAATTTACAGAATTTACAGTGCAGAAGGAGGCCATTCGGCCCATCGAGTCTGCACCGGCTCTTGGAAAGAGCACTCCACCCAAGCCCACACCTCCACCCTATCCCCATAACCCAGTAACCCCACCCAACACTAAGGGCAATTTTGGGCACTAAGGGGCAATTTAGCATGGCCAATCCACCTAACCTGCACATCTTTGGACTGTGGGAGGAGTGTTGGGAGTAATGTCCCAATATCCAAACTGTAATTTAAAAAAGATAAATTTCGAGTACCCAATTATTTTTTTTCCAATTTAGAGGCAATTTAGCATGGTCAATCCACCTACCCTGCACATCTTTGGGTTGTGGGGGTGGGACCCACGCAGACAAAATGTGTTTTATTGGGTTTTTGAACAAAGTGTATTTACAGTTATGTACACAGAATAAAAACTTTATATATAGAAGAGAGAAAAAAAAAACAATATAAAAAAAAAGACTGGTATGATATTGTGCACTAGCTCAACAATAGCAACTCTGTACAGTTAGCAATATTATTTTTAACAAATTATATGTTTAACCTATTTGTGTGTGTGTGTGGAGGGGGTGGGGGGGAGAAACTGGGGCGGTACATATACATTTGGGTGCCGGAGAAGCAATTACATTAGTTTTGTCCAATACAGCGAGGGCAATACAAGAATGGATCTGGTGTTGTTACTTGCTTCACCCACGCAGACACAGGGGGCGCGATTCTCCGCTGCCCACGACGGGACGGAGAATAGCGGGAGGGCGTCCCCGACATTTTTCACGCCCTCCCGCTATTCTCCCCCCCCCCCACAGCCGCCCCCCGACACGAATCGCTGCTCGCCGTTTTTTACGGCGAACAGCGAATCTCCCCAGGCCGATGGGCCGAGTTCCCAGGCCTTTACGGCCGTTTTTACGGCAGCAAACACACCTGCTTGCTGCCATCGTAAAAACGGCCGCAACATGCCCGTTCTGGGCATCCAGGGCCCCGATTGGCACGGCAGTACCACGGCCGTGCCAAGGGGGGCATGGGCCCGCGATCGGTGCCCACTGATCGCGGGCAGTGCGTCTGTAACGGACGCACTGTTTCTCCCTCCGCCGCCCTGCAGGATCAGTCCGCGGGGCGGCCGAGGGAGATGACGGCCCCGCGCATGCGCGGGTTGGAGCCGTCCAATCCACGCATGCGCGGCTGACGTCATTGTGCACGTCAAACGGCGTGACGCTTGGCGCGCGGACTTAGCGACGGTCGCTAAGCCCGCGATGCCGTGCTTCATGGGGCCCTGCTGCTAGCCCCGCCCGGGGGGGAGAATCGGGTCCCGGGAGTGGGCGCGGAGGCTGCCGTGAAACACGGCCAGTTTCACGGCAGCCTTTACGACTCACCGCATTTGCGGAGAATCGCGCCCAGGGAGAATGTGCAAACTCCACACAGACTGTGACCTGGGGCCACTGTGGGTGCACCTACACCACATGGACTGCAACAGTTCAAGAAGGCAGCTCACCACCACCTTCTCAATGGGAATTAGGGATGGAGAATAAATGCTGGCCTAGCCAGCGACACCCACAGCCCTTGAATGAATACAAAAAACATGTCCAGCGTTGTTGGGTTTTCTCGATGGTAAAATGATAAAAGAAAGATTTGCATTTATATAGAACCTGGCACGATGTCTCAAAGCACCACCAAAAGAAGTACTATTGAAGTGCTGTCACCATTATAATGTAGGAAATGTGACAACTAATTTACACAGCAAGCTCCCACAAACAGCAATGCGATATTGACCAGATCATCTATTTCTATAGTGATGCTGGTTAAAGGATAAATATTGGGAGAACTCCTCTGCTATTCCTCCAATTGGTGCCAGTGATCTTTTAGATCCACCTTGGGGGAGTGGGGGGGGGGGGGGGGTGCAAATAGGGTCTCAATTTAACGTCTCATCTGCAAGGCCGCACCTCTGACAGTGTAGCACTCGCTCAGTACCGAACTGGGAGTAACCTCAAGGCTAAACCTGGTTGAGACTATGACCCAAACCTTCTGATTCGAAGGTGGTAATGTTACCCAAGTGCTACGGTGACCTTGTGCCCATTTGTACCCATACATCGGACTATGTTGGCTCCTTTAAGAGGGGAGAAGCGAGCAAATAGGCACCGAAAATGGGGCAAAAATAATTCGGAGAGAGAGAAACTGTGGCATCAGGCACTGAAAAGTTCAACATGCCCATTGAGTCGAGGTGGAGCCTTTGGAGAAAGTTGTTCTTCAAAAGGATTCTTTTTGTGCTGAATACCGTGTTCCTTTTACAAAACAAAACGTTTTTGAAAACCTTGTAACAAGGTTGCAAAGTGAATGAAATAATGTGTTGTCTTGCCTGCGCTCCCCACTGGCTGAAACCAGTCCAGATTGTGCACTTTGTGAGAATGCCCAGTTTCGTCAGGGTCAGGGTGAAGGGAGGAAGGCGGCATTGGCTGACATCGGGCAGCTGATCGGTGTTGGTGAGCGAGGGTAGAGTTTGGGGGAATGGGGGCTTCGGAGTGGAAGCAGGCAATTTTTTCCTCTCTCCCTGTTACCTCTCTCATTTTGGTGACCCTCTTTGCCTCTCAGGGGGAGCGTGCGCATTCCAGAACTTTGCAATAAGCTTGCGCCCAATGCAGGTTGCATCGTGAAATGCGTTAAACTTGAGTTTAAACAGAATGTACTGGCCGATAATGAGCCACACCGACTAGGAATGTCTCAGGCTGCACTCTTTGATTTGGGCCTGGTTCGCTACTCAAGAGTCAAGAGTTAAAAATTATTCTCACTTTTCCTCAGATGGCTTTTTGAGATACCCTATTGCAGCGTTTTTCAAACTTTTTGCCCCGGTTCCATTTTCATCATTCGGCCGACCTTCGCGACCCACGCCGGCCGACCTTTGCGACCCACGCTTGAAGTGTTGGCATGAACAGACACTTCCAACACCGATGAAGGTTCAACTCAATTTTATTAACTACTTCTAACTAACTAACACACGATGACTGTGGGTCTAAATGATGCTAACTTAAACTAGAGACCTAAGCCTTGTCCGAACCAGTTGATTCTCTCAGCACGTGGTGTGAGTCTGTGCTGGGCTGGATGAGTTCCTGTTACACTCAGAGGCAGCACCCAGAATGAGCGGGAACCGTGGTTCCCTCTGCCTTTACAGTGTGTGTATTCTAACTGGTGATTGGCTGCGGTGTTTGTACATGTTGATTGGTCCCTGTGTGTGCCCATCAGTGTGTGTGTCTGCACCATGATATACTGGTGTATATTATGACAACGCTCACTGACCTTCGCGACCCATGTTGGCCGACCTTCGCCACCCTTGCCGGCCGACCTCCGTGACCCACGCCGGCTGACCTTCATGACTCACGGCGGCCGACTTTCGCGACCTACCATTTTCATTTACCTTTAATGCGACAGGTGATCCTGCTTGGTCCTCACGATCTCACTTGCTTTGTCATTCACTGTTACATTTCTGCTCAGGACTTCAGCTGATGATTTAAGTTCTCAATGCATCTGTTGAAAAAGATCAAGATGTTTGCCCTTTAACCCGTCAAATGCCTTTGAGGTTTTGAGGGTTTCAATCTTCCTTTTGCCAGTACTTCCCCACATATAACACACATGGCTTTGCATCCTGATTTACAGTGGCACAATCAATAAACCCATATCTCTAGTAATTATCCTAATGCTGCTTTGTTCCTGTTTTCAGTTTCTTCCACATGGGCTGTTCACGAGAGGCCCTGGAGCTCACACCGGCACTGCCGGCAGCTACAAAATGGAGGAACCTGTCTCGCGCCCAGAGCGCGTGACGTCAGTGTCCGGGGTGCATGACCTGCTCCCTGCCGCCACTTCTGGAGAGAAGGATCATCGATCTTGAGAAAGAATCTGCCCCAGGGTCAGCGCAATGACGTCAGGAAGGGGTGGTGTGCCTCGCTGGGCTCCGGGTCGGCGCACTGTTGAGGGGGCAATCTGAAAGTTGGTCGCGGCTGTTGGGCACTTGTTCCCGCGATTGGGAATGCCGCGACCCATGGCCTCGCGACCCTCTTGATACCCGCAGGTGACCCTGAGTTTGACTGCCCTGTGGCATGAGGTGGTCGGGTGAAGATTTGCCCATCACAACCTCGGGCCAGCCCGAAGTGCTTTGCAACCAACGAGGCATTTTGAAAGTGTGGACATTGTTGTGATGCAGGAAATGCGGCAGACAATCGGTGCACAGAAAGATCCCACAACCAGCAATTTTAGAATGGGCAGATCAAATATTTTTGCGGTGGTGATTGAGGGATAAATATTGGCCCCCAGGACACCAGGGGCTCCGTGGGATCTTTCCCAGCCTCCTGAGGGAGGAGGTGACCTCTGTTCAACTCCTCATTCAAACCAAGTGCCTCCGAAAATGCTATATACCCCCGCCCCCCCCGCCGGAGCGTCATCCTAGATTAGATGGAACGGGATATCATTGTTCTGGAATGGGTCTTGAACTCACAATCCTTAATGCAGTATCATGTCTCACGGTGCTTCACTAGAGCTTATCAGGCAGAAGGGGGTGGATTCTCTGTTTTCGGGACTATGTCCCTACACCATCGTAAAAACTGAGGCCTTTCGCGCCAGAAAGACTGGCGTCAAAAGGCCGCGAATTTACAGCCCTGCAGGGGGCTAGCAAGGACCCTTCGGGAAGCTCGCAGCTTTTGAAGCAGATACGGTCCCCTGCACTTCCAGGTCAGAGGCCGCGCATGCGTACATGGCAGCCTCCAGCGGCTGCGCCTTCCTCCATGGCGGACTCAGACCGCGGAGCTGGACCTCCTAAATCAGGGGTGGGCAAACTTTTCCGTGCAAGGGCCACATTCAGAAATTCACAATTTTAAAGGGCCGTATAGTATATTAAATAAAATAATTACTTCACCCGGTTATGATTCTGGGCGCCTCATATAGAACATAGAACAGTACAGCACAGAACAGGCCCTTCGGCCCTCGATGTTGTGCCGAGCAATGATCACCCTACTCAACTCAACGTATCCACCCTATACCAGTAAGTAACCCAACAGCCCCCCCCCCCCCTCCCCCATTAACCTTAAAAAAAAAATTTAAAATTAAAAAAATAAAATAAATTTTTTTTAAAAAAAATTGTTTTTTTTTAATGACTTGGTGGGCCGCATAAAGACCTTTGGCGGGCCGCATGTGGCCCGCGGGCCGTAGTTTGCCCACCCCTGTCCTAAATAGTGTCCCCAATCGGCCACGTGCCCGACCCGGACCGCCTGCCCCAAAATAGCCCGGTCCTGTATGAGGCCCCCCCTCTGCCCTCCGATCGGCCCGCCCGTAACCAGGGCGGCCGCGGTCTGAGTCTGCAGCCGCCCACGCGAGTGTCCTGAACGGCAGGACCATGTTAGATCCCACACTGTCAGGGCTTCGGCCGGTCGGGGGCGGAGAATACCAGGGCGAGCCTCTGGCAACGGGCGCAGGTAGAGGATACGCGGCTTGGCGTGCTCTCCGAGTACGCCGCTTTTCAGGGGCCGGAGAATTGGGGAACCAGCGCCAGTCCCGATTCCACGCGGAGAAGCGGATTCTCCGCCCCCGGTGCTGGACGGGATACCAGCGTCGGGGTGGGGAGAATCCCGCCCAAGGTTCGAGACTGAGCCACATCAGGAAACGAAGGGACAGTTCACCAAAGGCTTTGTCTGAGAAAAAGGTTTGAAGAAATGTCTTTCTCGGGCAGAAAGGTGGGGGGATTGGGGAGGGGGTGAGATTCCTGAAAACACGGATGGGGGTGGCTGCGGGTACGGCTGCGAATGGGGGGGGGGGGGGGCGGTGAGGGAGTGGGAGGTAGACCAGTGGTCGGAATTGGGAGGGTGTACGGATTCGGGAGGGTAATTGGACAGGAGGAGATTGCAGGGGCAGGGAAGGGGCAAGGCAGCGGCAGGATCGGAACACCAGAACCAGAATTTTAAAATGGGGACACGTGGGGACAATGTGGAGCAGCGGGCACCGTGAGCATGTGGTTGGGTGTGAATCACTAAGAGAGAAGTCAGGTTTGCATCGAACTGTGGCAGGCAGGAGGCATCAGAATAGGTCACGTTTTGCAACCAAAACGAGCGAGTGCAGATCACGATGAGGGTGGTTGAATGCGTCTGGTCACACAACAACAGCGAGACAGAGCGAGCGAGCGAGCGAGCGGGCGAGAGAGAGGGAGTCCTGCGTCTGAAAAATAAATAATCTCTGGGCGGGGAGCTGCTGTATGGGATGAATAAACAGTGATAGCGTTTGTAGGTGGTGACTCTGAGATACGGAATTAGGAAACCACACAGCAGTTGACATACAGGAGACTGGCTCACAGCCAAAGCAGCCTGTTCTGGTCCCGACCGGTTAGAAGCTGACGAGAGGGCGGTCGCTCTGCTCTCATTGCAATCAAAAGCGTTTGCGCTATCTCCAATTCCAGAGAAGGGTTGCAGTTCCACCCTCTCTCTCACATCACTGTCCTCCCATCGTGCCCGTCCAAGAACAAATTGTATTTATATAGCGCCTTTTAAGATAGAGGTACAGCTCCAGTCATTTCACAGGAGTGATTGTCCAACATAATCTGAGCCACGTAGAAATTTATTGAGGTATTTTAGGCATGTAGTAAAAGTGACATTGTACAGTACAAAAAAAAGAAGTCAAGACACAAATTATAAAATAAACATAGTGCAAACCACGGCTCTGTTCATGCACGCACCTGCCTCAATATCCCCCTATTCTACTCTACCCTAGGCCCCCCCCCCCCCCCCCCCCCCCACTGACGCTTACTCCTCTGCAAATACGTCAATAAATGGCTGCCACCTTCGGGCGATCCCTAGTAGCGAACCGCTCGAGGCGAACTTGACTTTCTCCAGGCCAAGAAAGCTCTCCATGTCCGATAGCCATACCTCAGCCCTCGGGGGCTTTGGGTCCCTCCATGCTAACAGTATTCATCGCCGGGCTACCAGGGAAGCAAAGGCCAGAATGTCGGCCTCTCTCTCTTCCTGGACTCCCGGGTCCTCCAAAACGCCAAAGATTGCCACCTCCGGGCTCATTACCACCCCAGTTTTCAATACCCGGGACGCCATCTGCGAATCCCTGCCAATACCCCCTGAGTTTAGGGCACGAGCAGAACATGTGTACCAGATACTAATTTCAATCAGTTTACAGGAAACTTTGCGAGTGGATTATTACTTTTTTTTTAAATAAACAATTTTATTGAGGTAGTTTTTGGCTTTGTAAACAGTTACAGACATCAACAGACAGAAAGCAAAAAAGGCAAAAATGTGCAAACATCCACGTACATTCAATACTTCAATCGTAACATACTGCACAAGCCCGCTCCTCTCCCACCGGTACTACCCACCATTTTATCCCTCCTACTCTACTCTACTCTACCCCCCCCGCCCCCCCGCTGACGCTCACTCTCCCGCAAAGAAGTCAATAAATGGTTGCCACCTCCGGGCGAACCCCTGTACAGATCCCCTCAAGGTGAACTTAATTTTTTCCATACCCAGGATACTCGACATGTCCGCAAGCCACAACTCAGTCTTCGGGGGCTTTGAGTCCCTCCACGCCAATAGCATTCGTCGCCGGGCTATCAGGGAAGCAAAGGCCAAAACATCGGCCTCTTTCTCCCCCTGGACTCCCGGGTCTTCCGAAACCCCAAAAATTGCCACCCCTGGACCCATTGTCACCCTTGTTTTTAGCACCCGGGACATGACGCCCGCAAATCCCTCCCAGTACCCCCTAAGCTTAGGGCATGCCCAAAACATGTGAACGTGGTTCGCTGGTCCTCCCGCGCACCTAGCGCATTTGTCCTCTATCCCAAAGAATTTGCTCATCCGAGCCACCATCATGTGGGCCCGGTGAACGACCTTAAATTGAATCAGCCCGAGCCTGGCACATGTCGCTGTCGAATTTACCCTACTCAGGGCCTCTGCCCACAGCCTGTCCTCCATTTCCCCGCCTAGCTCCTCCTCCCATTTAAGTTTCAGTTCCTCCGTCTGCGACCCTTCCTCCCTCATGAGCACCTTATAAATATCAGAGACTTTACCCTACCCTTCTTCCCCCCCTAGAGACTATTCTGTCTTGGATCCCCATTGGCGGGAGGCGTGGGAAAGATGGGACCTGTCTACGAAGAGTGGATTATTACTTAACAAACATCCGCCTACCCTCCAGTAACCAGGAAAGTAAAGCATTCCCAATGATCGGAACAAACTCGCACCCCATGCCCTTCACCTTATTTTTAAAAAACAAATGTACAAAAAAGACATTAATTGGAGTCCTGTCCGCCCTCTCAGGTTCGCTGCCAATACTTCGACCAGGAGCAGGGGAGTTCCCCTTGGGGCTCTAGTCCTTATCACATGGCTGTGCACATGTTGGCCGCTGTGTTCCCTACATTACAAGAATGCCTATACCTCAAAAATATTTCATGGCTTGTAATCGTGAGGTCTGGAAAGGCTCTACATCAATGTAAGTCTTTCGTTGATCTTGATTGCGGACTACTTTCCCTCATCACCTCATTTCCCCAGGAGGGAGCATTCACATCTTCCTTCTCTGCTGTCGGATCCTCAGGATTGAAGGTTGTATTCTTCCACTCAGCTGGACGAGTTCTGGATTGGCTGATAAACCCATTGTGAGGCGGCGGCTGGGTTGCTGAGCTCTGGTGGTGGTGCAGAGCTCAGGCCTGTCACTGTCGAGGTTGTCCATGTGGGCCCCCACGTTCCAGGTCCCAAACTTGGCAAGTGGAAGAATCCTGTGCGTGCTTTGTTTATGACGTGGGGTGATCGCTGCCTGTCAACCTACGGCCTGACAACCACACGGTCTCAACAGAGCCATCCTTGATGCAGCAACAAGGGGGTTCCCAGGCAATTGGAGGCCAGGGTCTGCTGTGACACATTAGTTTTAAGATGAAACACCTACTTTTTTGACCAAGCTTTTTGTCACCTGCCTTGCGAATTTTAGTGCCAGGTTCACATGTTAGCCTGCACCCCCACATACATGTTAGCCTGCACCCCTACATACATGTTAGCCTGCACCCCCACATACATGTTAGCCTGCACCCCTACATACATGTTAGCCTGCACCCCTACATACATGTTAGCCTGCACCCCCACATACATGTTAGCCTGCACCCCTACATACATGTTAGCCTGCACCCCCACATACATGTTAGCCTGCACCCCTACATACATGTTAGCCTGCACCCCACATACATGTTAGCCTGCACCCCTACATATATAGATCATAGAACAGTACAGCACAGAACAGGCCCTTCGGCCCTCGATGTTGTGCCGAGCAATGATCACCCTACTCAAACCCACGTATCCACCCTATACCCGTAACCTAACAACCCCCCCCTTAACCTTACTTTTTAGGACACTACGGGCAATTTAGCATGGCCAATCCACCTAACCCGCACATCTTTGGAATGTGGGAGGAAACCGGAGCACCCGGAGGAAACCCACGCACACACGGGGAGGACGTGCAGACTCCGCACAGATAGTGACCCAGCCGGGAATCGAACCTGGGACCCTGGAGCTGTGAAGCATTTATGCTAACCACCATGCTACCGTGCTGCCCCTTGTTAGAAGAAAGATCATTGATGAAGCAGCTGAAGGTGTTTGGGCCCTAGGGCCCATGAGGAACTGCTATATATGCACCCCTACATACATGTTAGCCTGCACCCCCACATACATGTTAGCCTGCACCCCTACATACATGTTAGCCTGCACCCCTACATACATATTAACCTCCATCCCCACATACATGTTAGCCTGCACCTCCACATACATGTTAGCCTGCACCCCTACATACATATTAGCCTCCATCCCCACATACATGTTAGCCTGCACCTCCACATACATGTTAGCCTGCACCCCTACATACATGTTAGCCTGCACCCCACGTACATGTTAGCCTCCATCCCCACATGCAGTTCCTCAGGGGCCCTAGGGCCCAACCACCTTCAGCTGCTTCATCAATGATCTTTCTTCCAACATAAGATCAGATGTGGAGATGTTTGCTGATGATTGCACAATGTTCAGCACCATTCGCGACTCCTCTGATAATGAAGCAGTCCGTGTCCAAATGCACTATCCAGGCCTGGGCTGACAAGTGGCAGCAGTCACATCACATAAGTGCCTGGCAATGACCATCTGCAAAAAAAATAATCAAACAATCGCCCTTTGACATTCAATGGCATTCAATCAGTTCCGGGGTCCCAGGTTCGATTCCCAGCTTGGGTCACTGTCTGTGCGGAGTCTGCACGTCCTCCCCGTGTGTGCGTGGGTTTCCTCCGGGTGCTCCGGTTTCCTCCCACAATCCAAAGACGTGCAGGTTAGGTGGATTGGCCACGATAAATTGCCCTTAGTGTCCAAAATTGCCTTTAGTGTTGGGTGGGGTTACTGGGTTATGGGGATAGGGTGGAGGTGTGGGCTTGTGTAGGGTGCTCTTTCCAAGAGCCAGTGCAGACTCGAAGGGCTGAATGGCCTCCTTCTGCACTGTAAATTCTATGATTACCATCGCTGAATCACCCACAATCTACATCCTGGGGGTTACCATTGATCAGAAACTGAACTGAACTAACCACATTAATACTGTGGCTACGAGAACAGATCAGAGGCGAGGGATCTTGTGGCAAGTAATTTGTGTCCTGACCCCCCAAAGCCTATCCACCATCTACAAGGCACAAATAGATAGATAGATAGTGAAATACAGCACAGAACAGGCCCTTCGGCCCACGATATTGCACCGAACTTTTGTCCTAGGTTAATCATAGAATTTTGGACAATTTTTCATGGCCAATCCACCCAACCTGCACATCTTTGGACTGTGGGAGGAAACCGGAGTACCCAGAGGAAACCCACGCACACACGTGGAGGATGTGCAGACTCCACACAGACAGTGACCCAAGTCAAAATCGAACTTGAGACCCTGGAGCTGTGAAGCAATTGTGCTATCCACAATGCTACCGTGCTGCCCTTAAGAAGTTAACCTACACTCCATTATTCTACCCTAATCCATGTACCTATCCAAAGCCGCTTGAAGGTCCCTAACGTTTCCGACTCAACCACTTCCACAGGCAGTGCATTCCATGCCCCCACTACTCTCTGGGTAAAGAACCTACCTCTGACATCCCCTCTATATCTTCCACCATTTATCTTAAATTTATGTCCCCTTGTAATGGTGTGTTCCACCCAGGGAAAAAGTCTCTGACTGTCTACTCTATCTATTCCCCTGATCATCTTATAAACATCTATCAAGTCGCCCCTCATCCTTCTCCGTTCTAATGAGAAAAGACCTAGCACCCTCAACCTTTCCTCGCAAGACCTGCTCTCCATTCCAGGCAACATCCTGGTAAATCTCCTTTGCACCTTTTCCAAAGCTTCCACATCCTTCCTAAAATGAGGCGACCAGAACTGCACACAGTACTCCAAATGTGGCCTGACCAAGGTTTTGTACAGCTGCATCATCACCTCACGGCTCTTAAATTCAATCCCTCTGCTAATGAACGCTAGCACACCATAGGCCTTCTTCACAGCTCTATCCACTTGAGTGGCAACTTTCAAAGATCTATGAACATAGACCCCAAGATCTCTCTGCTCCTCCACATTGCCAAGAACCCAACCCTACCGTTAACCCTGTATTCCACATTCATATTTGTCCTTCCAAAATGGACAACCTCACACTTGTCAGGGTTAAACTCCATCTGCCACTTCTCAGCCCAGCTCTGCATTCTATCTATGTCTCTTTGAAGCCGACAACAGCCCTCCTCACTATCCACAACTCCACCAATCTTCGTATCATCTGCAAATTTACTGACCCACCCTTCAACTCCCTCATCCAAGTCATTAATGAAAATCACAAACAGCAGAGGACCCAGACTGATCCCTGCGGTACGCCACTGATAACTGGGCTCCAGGCTGAATATTTGCCATCCACCACCACTCTCTATCTTCTATCGGTTAGCCAGTTTGTTATCCAACTGGCCAAATTTCCCACTATCCCATGCCTCCTTACTTTCTGCACAAGCCTACAATGGGGAACCTTATCAAATTTACATAGATTTACATAGAATTTACAGTGCAGAAGGAGGCCATTCGGCCCATCGAGTCTGCACCGGCTCTTGGAAAGAGCACCCTACCCAAGGTCAACACCTCCACCCTATCCCCATAACTCAGTAACCCCACCCAACACTAGGGGCAATTTTGGACACTAAGGGCAATTTATCATGGCCAATCCACCTAACCTGCACATCTTTGGACTGTGGGAGGAAACCGGAGCACCCGGAGGAAACCCACGCACACACGGGGAGGATGTGCAGACTCCGCACAGACAGTGACCCAAGCCGGAATCGAACCTGGGACCCTGGAGCTGTGAAGCGATTGTGCTATTCACAATGCTACCGTGCTGCCCACCTGCCTTACTAAAATGCCTTACTAAAATCCATGTACACTACATCCACTGCTTTACCTTCATCCACATGCTTGGTCACCTCCTCAAAGAAGTCAATAAGACTTGTAAGGCAAGACCTATCCCTCACAAATCCGTGCTGACTATCCCTAATCAAGCAGTGCCTTTCCAGATGCTCAGAAATCCTATCCCTCAGTACCCTTTCCAGTACTTTGCCTACCACCGAAGTAAGACTAACTGGCCTGTAATTTCCAGGGTTATCCCTATTCCCTTTTTTGAACAGGGGCACGACATTCGCCACTCTCCAATCCTCTGGTACCACCCCTGTTGACAGCGAGGACGAAAAGATCATTGCCAACTGCTCTGCAATTTCATTTCTTGCTTCCCATAGAATCCTTGGATATATCCCGTCAGGCCCGGGGGACTTGTCTATCCAGCGCCGGCCCTAGGGTTGCTGGCGCCCCGGGCAAGCTGAACTTCGGCGCCCTTCCGGGGGGGGGGGGGGGGGGGGGGGGGGCAGGGGCGGGGGGGGGGGGGTGAGGGAGGGGGCGGGGGGGCGGGGCCGGGGGGGGCGAGGCGGAGGGGGGGGCCGAGGGGCGGGGCGGGGCCGAGGGGCGGGGGGGGCGGGGCCGAGGGGGGGGGCGGACGGAGGGGGGCGGGAGGGGGGGGGGGCGGAGGGGGCCGCCCTGGGGAGGGCGGCCACTGCGCATGTGCTGGTTGGCACCGGCCCAACTGCGCATGCGCGGGACCCGAGTCTCTGGCGCCCCCTAGCACATGGCGTCCCGGGCGACTGCCCGAGTTGCCGGTACCTTGGACCGGCCCTGTGTCTATCCTCAAGTTTTTCAAAACGCGAAACACATCTTCCTTCCTGATAAGTATCTCCTCGAGCTTATCAGTCTGTTTCACACTGTCCTCTCCAACAATATAGCCCTCTCGTTTGTAAATACTGAAGAAAAATACTTGTTCAAGACCTCTCCTATCTCTTCAGACTCAATACACAATCTCCCGCTACTGTCCTTAATCGGACCCACCCTCGCTCTAGTCATTCTCATATTTCTCACATATGTGTAAAAGGCCTTGGGGTTTTCCTTGATCCTACCTGCCAAAGATTTTTCATGCCCTCTCTTAGCTCTCCTAATCCCTTTCTTCAGTTCCCTCCTGGCTATCTTGTATCCCTCCAGCACCCTGTCTGAACCTTGTTTCTTCAGCCTTGCATAAGGCTCCTTCTTCCTCTTAACAAGACAGTCAACCTCTCTTGTCAACCATGGTTCCCTCACTCGACCATCTCTTCCCTGCCTGACAAGGACATACATATTAAAGACACGCAGAACCTGTTCCTTGAACAAGTTCCACATTTCACTTGTGTCCTTCCCTGACAGCCTATGTTCCCAACTTCTGCACTTCAATTCTTGTCTGACAGCATTGTATTTACCCTTCCCCCAATTATAAACCTTGCCCTGTTGCATGCACCTATCCCTCTCCATAACTAAAGTGAAAGTCACAGAATTGTGGTCACTACCTCCAAAATGCTCCCCCACTAACAAATCTATCACCTGCCCTGGTTCATTACCAAGTACTAAATCCAATATGGCCTCCCCTCTGGTCGGACAATCTACATACTGCGTTAGAAAAGCTTCCTGGACACACTGCACAAACACTACCCCATCCAAACTATTTGATCTAAAGAGTTTCCACTCAATGTTTGGGAAGTTGAAGTCACCCATGACTACTACCCTGTGACTTCTGCACCTTTCCAAAATCTGTTTCCCAATCTGTTCCTCCACAAATCAGGAGTGTGATGGAATATTCTCCACTTGCCTGGATGAGCGCAGCTCCAACAACACTCAAGAAGCTCAACACCATCCAGGACAAAGCAGCCCCGCTTGATAGTCACCCCTTCCACAAACATTCACTCCCCCCACCACCGACGAACAGCGGCAGCCGTGTGTACCATCTACAAGATGCGCAGCAGCAACGCTCCAAAGTTCCTTAGAACCCTTAGGACCACTCCCACAAGAGCAGCAGATACCTGGGAACCCCACCACCTGGAGGTTCCCCTCCAAGTCACTCACCACCCTGACTTGGGAATATATCGCCATTCCTTCACTGTCGCTGGGTCAAATTCTTGGAACTCCCTCCCTAACGGCACAGTGACAAGTTCCTACACCACATGGACTGCAGTGGTTCAAGAAGGCAGCTCACCACCAGCTTCTGAAGGGCAATTAGGGATGGGCAACAAACGCTGGCCCAGCCGGCAAAGCCCAAATCTCCTTATGGTGGAGGCAAAGAGCAGAGATGGGAGACCGAAATAAATAAATGAGGGAGAAAAGAATAGAATCTTAGCCTGACAGAGTGAGGGTGTGAGAGGCTTCTGTGGAGCATAATCACTGACATGGACAGCTGAGCTTAATGGCCTCTTTCTGTGCTGTAAATGCTGCGTACTTACTTCGCAGACTCACAGAAGAAGACCCTCATGTCTGTGCTAGCTCTTTGAAAGAGTTATCCAATTATTCTCCCCTCCCCTCACCTTTCCCCAAACCCCGTTATATTTTTCCTTTCAAGTACTTTTCCAATCCGCTTTAGAAAGTCACGGTTGAATCTGCTTTCTCTCCCTCTTCAGGTTGTGCATTCCAGATCACAATAACTCGCTGCGTAACAAAAATGCCTCTTCACGTCACCCCAAGTTTCTTTTTCCAATCAGCCTTCGATCTCCTCTGGTTATATCACCCCTCGCCATTGAAAAACCACTTTGTCCTTATTCACTTGACCAAAATCCTTCACGGCTTTGAACGCCTCTATCAAACCTCCCTTCAAACCCCCACACACTGAGAGTATCAGGCAATTTGCCTCGAACTCGAGCAAGTGAATGAGAGATGTGAAGATTCTGTGGATTTTCTTTACCTTCTTCCGCCCCCTGGTGGCACATCAAAGATTTACAAGCATCAACACAACTAAATACCAGGGCAATGTTACCCAATGTCTGCTTACAGTGGGCATCATGAACTTTTTCTCTTTAATCCTCGCAAGTAAAAGGGAGGTGCTATTTTGTTCATTTTACTTAAAAATATAAATAGAAATATTATTGCCAATGTGCTCGAGATGCATTTTCTGGAAATGTTTTGTCATTTAAAACGGTTGATTTAAAAACAAATATTCACACATGGGATGTGGATATCACAAGCAAGCCCAGCTTTCATTCCCCATCCATTCCCAGTAACCCCATCCAACCTGCACATCTTTGGACTGAGAGAGGAAACCGGAGCACCCGGAGGAAACCCACGCAGACACGGGGAGAACATGCAGACTCCGCACAGACGGTGACCTAGCAGAACTAGGGGGCATAGCCTCAAAATAAGGGGAAGTAGATTTAGGACTGAGCTGAGGATGAACTTCTTCACCCAAAGGGTTGTGAATCTATGGAATTCCTTGCCCAGTGAAGCAGTTGAGGCTCCTTCATTAAATGTTTTTAAGGTAAAGATAGATAGTTTTTTGAAGAATAAAGGGTTATGGTGTTCGGGCGGGAAAGTGGAGCCGAGTCCACAAAAGATCAGCCATGATCTCATTGAATGGCGGAGCAGGCTCGAGGGGCCAGATGGCCTACTCCTGCTCCTAGTTCTTATGTTCTTATGACCCAAGGTCGGAACTGAATCCGGGTCCCTGGCACTGTGAAGCTAACCACTGTGCTACCGTGCCACCCATAGGTAGTGGTGAGCTGCCTTCTTGACCCGCTGCCGTCCATGTGGTGTAGGTACACCCACGGCGCTGTTAGGGAGGGAGTTCCAGGACGTTGCCCCAGTGACAGTGAAGGAACGCCGATATATTTCCAAGTCAGGTTAGTGAGTGACTTTGAGGGGAACCTCCAGGTGGTGGGGTTCCCAGGTATCTGCTGGTCTTGTCCTTCTAGATGGTAGTGATCGTGGGTTTGGAAGGTGCTGTCTAAGGAACCTTAGTGAGTTGCTGCAGTGCATCTTGTAGATGGCACACACGGCTGCCACTCTGTGTTGGCGGTGGAGGAAGTGAATGTTTTAGTGGGCTGCTTTGTGCCGGATGGTTGCGCTTCTGGAGTATTGTTGGAGTTGCACTCTCGATCACACTCCTGACATGTGCCTGATAGACGGGCCTTGAAGGTGCAGAAAGTGAGTTACTTGAATCAGAATTCTGAGCCTCTAATTGCTCTGGTAGCCACAGTATTTATATGGCTCCTCTAGTTCAGTTTCTGGTCAATGGTGACCAACAGGATGCCGATGATGGGTGATTTGTGATGACACTGGGTGGAATTTTCCAAAACTTTGGCAAAGTGTCAACTTGGCGGGAATACCGGGATGGAGCCAGCTTGTGGTATTGACGGGTTTTGCCACCAAATGTTTAGGTCACTTTGACAGGTTTCACAGATTTCGCGTTGCGTCTGTGGCGGGCGGAATCTGGTTCAGCCTTCCCGCCGTTCGTGGAGTGCTCCATTGAAACGCCGCCCAGAACTTCTTCCCTGTCCAACCGACTGAATGGCTGCAAAGGAGTCTGTCCTGAGGTTTGCTGAGGGGGCCCTCACCAGAATGCTAGGTGCCATGGAGACGAGACGCCGCATCTTGTACTCCCCTGGCGGGGAGGAACCCTTGAGCAAGGTCACCAACCCCATGTGAGAGGGTAAGCGCCAACTCTCTGCAGAGGGAGCCAGGCATCGAGCGCAGGAAGAGGATGAATGATCTCCGTTCACCCAGGGTAAGTCACTCTTCCTGTCTGTCACCACTCACCCACCCATCCACAGGGAGCTCACTCGCTGCCATCTCATGGGACACCACCACCCGCCCTCCCACAGACTTCCTCATCTCCCCTACGGCTCGTCTTCTTGTCACCTCCCTGCTCCCACTCACCAACCACACTTACCATCTGACCTGCCACGTGGTCTGCCTGCGCTCCCCCTCTCTGTCCCCTTGCAAGGCAAGCTGGCTCACAATAAAAGGGAGAGATCCCAGACCGGGGGGGGGATGGCCGAGTTAAAGATTCCCTCGCCATTTGAGGAGAGAACCCTCCAGCTGGCTGTGGGTGAAGAGGATCACTCCTTTGCCGAGGGCGAGGTGGGCACAAAAAAAAAACACGTGAGGACCCACAACACCATCATCCATCTCACCAACCTAACCTGAGGTTTGTCTCCTCTATCCTTCCCCCCGCCAAGCACCAATAACATCTCCCTTCTCTTGAAGGCACATCAGGGAGCAGGCCAGAACCTCCCAGCCAGGTCCCTTAGCCTGAAGGAGGAGCCTCCACCAGGAGAGATAAGTCTGTCTGTGAAACATCGCCCTGATATGAGCCAGGTCACGAGTGGCCTTCAGCCAGATGGGAGTCAGACATTCGCAGTCCATCTTTCACGAGCACTGCTCCGTCCCCTCTGCAAATCGCCATCACCCTCCTGCATTGTTGGCAGTGTGAAAACCGCTCTCTTCCCATGGGCCAGACCCATGCGAGTGAGCGCTGTCAGCAGCGGCGTCATCATGATGGGACTGTCGAGGTGATTCTAATCCTGTGCATCCATAAACCGGGAGGTTGTTAGGGTGTCCCGAGCTCTCCTGTCCCTTCTGGCTATCGGAATTTCCCCATGACCTTCCCCTTCCTCCTCCAGGCTTCCATCTCATCCCGATCATCAGAAGAGATGTGCTCCTCATTCGCCTCCTCCTCAGCCAGCTCCTCACCCTGTTGAAGTGTCAGGTTGTGGAGGGCGCAGCACACAGCCACAATCTGCCACACTCTCTGGGCACAATATTCCAGGGCTCCACCAGACCGGTCCAGGCAACGGAACCAGCATCCTGATGGTTTGCTCCACAAAAGAGCGAGAAGCAGCATGCGCCTCATTGTTATTGGGTTGCTCTCTGTGATCTCTGCAGGTGTGATCGGCCATGTTCTCAGGGCGTACCCCTTTGTCCTCGAGGAGGGAGACACCCCTGTAGCTGCTGTACCTCCTCAAAGGCATTGAGTATCTGTGAGTGGCCAAGGTTGAAGGTGTCAAGGGCAACTCCCTGGGAACAGAGCTCATACCTGGAGGATGTGGGTTGCAAATTAAGGGAATATTAAGGGAGTACCTTAAGGGACAAGGGAATATACAATGAGTGATAGGATCCTAGGAAGTACAGAGGACCCGAGGGGCCTTGCGGTACATGTTCACAGACAACTGAAGACATCAGGATAGGGAGATAGGTAGTTAGGAAGGCACATGGGATACTTGCCTGTGTTAGCTGAGGCAGAATATCAGAGCAGGGAGGTTATGATGGAGCTGTATAAAAAGTTGGTTAGACCACAGTTAGAGTATTGTGTGCAGTTCTGGTCACCACACTATAGGAAGGAAGTGATTGCATTAGAGAGGGTGCAGAGGAGATTCACCAGGATGTTGCCTGGGCTGGAGGGTTTCAGCTATGAACAGAGGCCTAATAGACTGGGTTGTTTTCCTTGGAGCGGAGAAGGGGGGCGGACCTGATTGAGATGTATAAAATTCCTCGGGTCGATAGGAAGAAACCTTTCCCCTTGGTGGAGGGGTCAATAACCAGGAGGCAGAGATTTAAGGACAGGGGCAGGAGGTTTAGAGGGGATGTGAGGAAAAATCTTCTCACCCGGAGGGTGGTGGGAATTTGCAACTCGTCAGGAAAGGGTGTTAGAGGCCGGAACCCTCATGACATTTAAGAAGCATTTAGATGAATGCTTGAAACGCCACAGCACACAAGGCTGGAAAATGGGATTAGAGTAGATAGGTGCTTGATGACTGGCACAGACATGATGGGCTGAAGGGCCTCTTTCCGTGCTGTAAAACCCGATGACTCAGGGGGCATGGGTTGAAATCCCACCAGGGTGTGCAGCGGACGTAAATGTATCTCTTTAGGGGACTATCCCTTCAATTTGTCCCACAGTTTATTTGATTTATTTAAATTGATATGCCTAAAATAGGGTAATGTCACTCATAGAACCATCGCACCATAGAATCCCGACAGTGCAGAAGGAGGCCATTTGGCCCATCAAGTCTGCACTGACCCTCTGAAAGCGCACCCTACTTAGGCCCACTCCCCCGACCTATCCCATAACCCCACCTAACCTGCACACCTTTGGACAGTAAGGGGCAATTTAGTGTGGCCAATCCACCTAACCTGCACTCGAATAGTAATGCAGAGGCCCAGGCTAATGCTTTGGGGGCACAGGTTCAAATCCCACCATGCCTCAGGGATTTGAATTCAACTAAGAAATCTTTTTTTAAAAGATTAACCTGACGGCCAGTTTGAAAATGTAACAATAATAATAATAATCTTTATTGTCACAAGTAGACTTACATTAACCACTGTGCATGGTAGCAAAGTGGTTAGCACTGTTGCTTCACAGCGCCAGGGTCCCAGGTTTGATTCCCCGCTGGGTCACTGTCTGTGCGGAGTCTGCACGTTCTCCACGTGTCAGCGTGGGTTTCCTCCGGGTGCTCCGGCTTCCTCCCACAGTCCAAAGACGTGCAGGTTAGGTGGATTGGCCATGCTAAATTGCCCTTAGTGTCCAAAAAGGATAGGTGGGGTTATTGGGGTTACGGGGATAGGGTGGAGGCGTGGGCCTTAAGTAGAATGCTTTTTACAAGGGCCGGTGCAAACTAGATGGGCCAAATGGCCTCCTCCTGCACTGTAAATTCTTTGTAAATTCTATGATGATTAACACTGCAATGAAGTTACTGTGAAAATCCCCTAGTCGCCTAGGTGCCTGTTCGGGTACACAGAGGGAGAATTCACAATGTGCAAATCACCGAACAGCACGTCTTTCGGGACTTGTGGGAGGAAACCGGAGCACCCGGAGGAAACCCACGCAGACACGGAGAGACACCGCACAGACAGTGACCTAAGCCGGGAATCGAACCCGGGCCCCTGGCGCTGTGAAGCAACAGTGCATGTACCAACTGACGTCAGCCTTCAAAGCTCTGAATGGCCCACAACATCCAGAGCCTTTTGCAGGGAGTGAGTTTCAGATTTCCATGACCTTATGAGAAAGAGCTTGCTGATTTCACTCCAGAAAGCCTGCTTTTAACTTTTGTGCCTTTGTTGTTCTGGAAATGAGATGTGCAGGAGGTGATCATGCATACTTGGATAAGAACCTTGTGTATTTTTAAACACAAACGCGCACGTTAAAAATACAGTGGTTAGCTTGACGTGTGTGGGTCTGATCAAACTCGCCTGAGGCTAACCATATACCACGCAGCTACCAAGAAGCATTGACAGAATGGTACACATTTCCGTCCTTTCTTCTCCTCCCTATCCTACCACAACTCTCTCTCCCCCCCCCCCCCCTCCACTGGGCCATGCATGAAAAGGAAATCCTGTTTGTTCGTCTATCTGACGCCTCCTCTAGCAAGTTGGATCATTGCGGCTGGCGAAATGACGAAATGAATAAGAAAGACTCGCGTACACACACACACACATTCAACTGCTGCAAAAACAAATCCAATCCTGCCTCCCCTAACCCAAGCTCTCCCTCCCCAGGGGCAGAATCACAGGGGTGGGTCCTTGTAACCAGAGCTTGACAGTTATAAAGCAATATAATTAGGGTAACGAGCAAGTTCAAAGCTATTTCATCAGTCCTGGCGCCTGTTTGTCTCCATCTCTCTCTTTGCAACTTTCCCCCGATAGACAGATTCACTGTGGCGGTGTTACTGTTACAAACATTGTTACCACTTCCAGCGCTAATATGAGAAACAGTAGCAATACTAGTCAGACTGACACACAAGAACCTGAGATGAGATGGGGAGAAATGTTTTGATGCAATGTGCACAGTGGTTAGCACTGCGGCGTCACAGTGCCAGGGTCCCAGGTTCAATTCCTGGCTTGGGTCACCGTCTGTTGGGAGTCTGCACGTTCTCCCCGTGTCTGGGTGGGTTTCCTCCGGGTGCTCCGGTTTCCTCCCACAATCCCCGAAAGATGTGCCTGTTAGGTGAATTGGACATTCTGAATTCTCCCTCTGTGTACCCGAACAGGCGCCGGAATGTGGGGACTAGGGGCTTTTCACAGTAACTTCATTGTGGTGTTAATGTAAGCCTGCTTGTGACAATTAGGATAGGGAGAGATCTTTCCACCGGCCGGTGGGTCGATTTCAGAGGGCAAAGATTTAACGTAACTGACAAAAGAGCTGGAAGGGAGAATGAGGAGAACTTTCATTTATTTTTGATGATGTGGAGATGCCGGCGTTGGACTGGGGTGGACACAGTAAGAACTCGTACAACACCAAGTTAAAGTACAACAGGTTTGTTTTAAATCACTTGCTTTCGGAGTGCAGCTCCTTCATCAGGTGAATGAAGAGGTGGGTTCCACAAACACATATATAGACAAAGTCAATGATGCAAGATGATACATTGAATGTGAGTTTTTGCAGATAATTAAGTCTTTACAGGTCCAGACGGTGAGACTGGAGAGAGGAATATTCACAGGTTAAAGAGGTGTAAATTGTCTGACACCAGGACAGTTGGTAGGATTTTGCAAGCCCAGGCCAGATGGTGGGGTGTAAATGTAATACGACACGAATCCAAGGTCCCGGTTGAGGCCATATTATAACAATAAAAATAATAATTGCTTATTGTCACAAGTAGGCTTCAATGAAGCTACTGTGAAAAGCCCCTAGTCGCCACATTCCGGCACCTGTTCGGGGAGGCCGGTACGGGAATTGAACCCACGCTGCTGCCTTGTTCTGCATTACAAACCAGCTGTTTAGCCCACTGTCCTGAACCAGCTCCATGTTTGCGGAACTTGGCTATAAGTTTCTGCTCGGCGATTCTGCGTTGTCGCGGGTCCTGAAGGCCGCCTTGGAGAACGCTTACCCGGAGATCAGAGGCTGAATGCCCTTGACTGCTGAAGTCTTCCCCAACTGGAAGGGAACACTCCTTTTTTAAAAAAAAATAATTTTTATTGAAATTTTTACAAAATATAAACGTCTCAACTATATTAACAAAACAACCGCAGTAACACCCCAAGAACAACACCCACCCATCTTCAAAAGCAACTACAAACAAAAGAAAAAATAAAAGAACACCCACACAACAAAAGGGAAAGAAATAACACCCGCCACATCCCACAAACCCATGTACACAGTTCTCCCTCCCACCAAACCAGAACCCCCCCTCCCCCCGGGTTGCTGCTGCTGCCGGCCTATTTCCCTACCGTTCCACCAGGAAGTCCAGGAAAGGCTGCCACCACCTAAAGAACCCCTGTACTGATCCCCTCAGGGCAAATTTCACCCTCTCCAATTTAATGAACCCTGCCATATCAGAGATCCAGGCCTCCACGCTTGGGGGCCTCGCATCCTTCCATTGGAGCAAGATCCTCCGCCGGGCTACTAGGGACGCAAAGGCCAGAACCCCGGCCTCTTTCGCCTCCTGCACTCCCGGCTCCACTGCAACCCCAAAGATTTTGAGTCCCCAGCCTGGCTTGACCCTGGATCCCACCACCCTCGACACCGTCCTTGCTACCCCCTTCCAAAATTCCCCCAGCGCTGGGCATGCCCAGAACATATGGGCGTGGTTCGCTGGGCTCCCCGAGCACCTGACACACCTGTCTTCGCCCCCGAAAAACCTACTCATCCTCGACCCAGTCATGTGGGCCCGGTGCAGCACCTTGAACTGTATGAGGCTAAGCCTCGCACAGGAAGAAGAGGAATTCACTCTCTCCAGGGCGTCCGCCCACGTCCCCTCCTCAATCTCCCGCACCCCACGTGGGCGCAGCAAGGGGAACCCCTCCACCTGCTGCCTGGCAAACGCCCTCACCTGCATGTACCTAAACATGTTCTCCGGGGGGAGCCCAAACTTACCCTCTAACTCCCCCAAGCTCGCGAACCTCCCCTCCACAAACAGGTCCCTCAACCTCCTAACCCCTGCCCTGCGCCAGCCCAGAAATCCGCCATCAATGCTCCCTGGGACAAACCGATGGTTCCCCCGTATCGGGGCCTCCATCGAGTCCCCCACTTCTTCCCTATGCCGTCTCCATTGCCCCCAAATTATGAGGGTAGCCGCCACCACCGGGCTCGTGGTATACCTCGTTGGAGGGAGCGGCAACGGCGCCGTTACCAGCGCTTCCAGGCTCGTGCCTACACAAGACGCCGCCTCCATCCTCTTCCATGGTGCCCCTTCCTCGGCCATTACCCACTTATGCACAATCGCTGCGTTGGCAGCCCAATAGTACCCAGAGGTTGGGCAACGCCAGCCCCCCCCCTATCTTCTCACTCCCGGAGTCCCATGCGCCCACACAAATCCCGTGACACTCCTGTTGATCCCCCTAAAAAAGGCCTTCGGGATAAGGATGGGGAGGCACTGGAACAGCAACAAAAACCTCGGGAGCACCGTCATCTTAACGGACTGCACCCTCCCCGCCAGTGACAGCGGTAACATATCCCACCTCTTAAACTCCTCCTCCATCTGCTCCACCAACCTTGTGAGGTTGAGCTTGTGGAGGGCCCCCCAGCTCCCTGCCACCTGGACACCTAGGTACCTGAAGCTCTTCCCTGCCTGCTTCAATGGGAGCCTACCAATCCCCTCCTCTTGATCCCCCGGATGCACCACAAACAACTCACTCTTGCCCAGGTTCAACTTATACCCAGAGAAACCCCCAAATTCACTAAGAATCCTCATCATCTCCGGCATCCCCCCCACCGGGTCCGCCACATACAGCAACAGGTCGTCCGCATAAAGCGACACTCGATGCTCCTCCCCACCCCGCACCAGGCCCCTCCAGTTCCCTGACTCCCTCAATGCCATGGCCAGGGGCTCAATCGCCAACGCGAAGAGCAAGGGGGACAGGGGGCCCTGTCTCGTCCCCCGGTACAGCCGAAAGTACTCCGACCTCCTCCTATTTGTGGCTACACTCGCCATCGGGGCCTCGTAGAGCAGCCTCACCCACCGGATAAACCCCTCCCCAAACCCAAACCTCTCCAACACCTCCCACAGATACTCCCACTCAACCCTGTCAAAGGCCTTCTCCGCATCCAATGCCACCACTATCTCCGCCTCCCCTTCCACGGCCGGCATCATAATGACATTGAGGAGCCTTTGCACGTTCATATTCAACTGCCTTCCCTTCACAAACCCCGTCTGGTCCTCATGTATGACCCCCGGCACACAATCCTCTATTCTAGTGGCCAGGATCTTTGCCAGCAGCTTAGCGTCGGCGTTTAGCAGCGAAATTGGCCTATATGACCCACACTGCAGAGGGTCCTTGTCCCGCTTCAGGATCAAGGAAATCAGCGCCCGTGACATAGTTGGGGGCAAAGCCCCCCTCCCCCCTTGCCTCGTTAAAGGTCCAAACCAACAGGGGGCCCAACAGGTCCAAATACCTTTTAGAAAATTCTGGCAGAAACCCGTCCGGCCCCGGCGCCTTCCCCGACTGCATGCTCCCTATCCCTTTGACAGCCTCCTCCAACTCGATCGGCGCCCCTAGTCCCTCCACCCGCTCCTCTTCCACCCTCGGGAAACGTAACCTGTCCAGGAAGCGCCCCATTCCACCCCCCTCCACCGGGGGCTCAGACCGGTACAGTTCCCCATAGAAGTCCCTGAAGACCCCATTAACATCTACCTCCCTCCGTATCACCTTCCCAGCGTTATCCCTCACTCCCCCAATCTCCCTGGCCGCGTCTCGCTTCCGGAGCTGGTGCGCCAGCATCCTGCTCGCATTCTCCCCGTGTTCATACACCGCCCCCTGTGCTTTCCTCCACTGAGCTTCCACCTTTCTGGTAGTCAATAGGTCGAATCTGGCCTGAAGGCTACGCCTCTCGCTCAGCAATCCCTCCTCTGGAGCCTCCGCATATCTCCCATCCACCTGCACCATCTCCCCTACCAATCTCTCCCTCTCCCTCTACTCTCCCCTCTCCCTATGGGTTCGGATGGAGATCAATTCCAATCGCCAGAGCGGACGTTGGTCCCTCCCTTCCCCCAGCCTGAGGTCCACCCAGTGCGGGGCATGATCTCAAATGGCAATGACGGAGTATTCCACATCCTCCACCCTCGAAACCAACCCCCTGCTCAGGACAAAGAAATCAATCCTCGAGTGGGCCTTATGTACGTGGGAGAAAAACGATTTAGAGCATGTGTGCCCTGTCCTTTTATATGGGTTGTGAAGTGCCCCCTTGTGGTAATGCCACCTCTGGGTGTCCTGATTACCCATTGGTTGTGTCCTGTTGTAATGACCCATTGGCTGTATGTCTGCATGTCATGACATCGCTGGTGCTCCCTCTAGTGGTCACTTAGTTGTAGTGTAATTACATTAACCCCTTCTGTACAGTGATGCATATCACCACAGAGGCTAACCAAAAACAACTTGACAGCCAGAGAAAGTTTGACGTTTCCACGGAGATGCCAGGCAAAGAACAGCCAGCATTGTCCCATAGATGGATACGCACAGGTAAAGTACTTCCCGATGGTACGTATAAGGCTAAGACCAGACTTGTAGCTCGGGGATTTGAGGAACAACCGGACAATCAGGAGGATGGAGCAGCAAGAGTAAGTCTTTTATTAAATTATTATAAATTTAGTGTACCCAATTAATTTTTTTCCAATTAAGGGGCAATTTAGCATGTTCAACCCACCTACCCTGCACATCTTTGAGTTGTGGGGGTGAAACCCTCGCAAACACGGGGAGAATGTGCAAACTGCACACGGACAGTGACGCAGAGCCGGGATCGAACCTGGGACCTTGGCACTGTGAGGCAGCAGTGCTAACCACTGCACCACCGTGCTGCCTAGCAAGACTAAGTCTGACTCTGTTGGGCCACACTCATGTGAATATGACCATTGATGACAAAGCAGCTCTTTTGCAAGAACAATTTCATAGAAGAATTCTTTCAGCCTCCGAAAGAAGCTGCAGATATAGCAGGGAAATTATGGAGGCTAATTAGGCGGATTTACTGGTTAAATGATGCAGTCAGGGTATGATACGTCCATAAGAGACAGGAGCAGAATTAGGCCACTCAGCCCATCGAGTCTGCTCTGCCCAAAGGGAAAATGCTGGAAAATCTCAGCAAGTCTGGCAGCATCTGTAGGGAGAGAAATGAGCTAACGTTTCGAGTCCGTTGACTCTTTGTCAAAGCTAACAGACAGAGAGAGTGGGAAATATTTATACTGTGGAGTGAGAATGAAAGATGAGTCATAGCCACACAAACCCAGGGAAACCGGGTGCTAATGGCCACAGATACCAAGGGGAAAGAGTGTTAATGGCAGTCCCCAGAGAGAACAAAAGATGTGAAAGATCAAACAGCAGGGAAACTAACATCAGAGGATGAACTGTAGGTGTGGGGGGGGGGGGGGGGGGGGGGGGGCGCGCGGAGGGGGAAGCAAAGAGGAGAAAGGTGCAGGAAAGAAAGAAATGGTAAAAGACAGTTAAAATGAAATGAAAACAAATGGGACGAGGTGGGGCTGATCATCTGAAGTTGCTGAATTCGATGTTCAGGCCGGAAGGCTGTAGTGTGCCTAACCGGAAGACGAGTACGGGCTGCGGGCCACTTTCCCGTACTTGGGTAATGTCACCATCTGCGGCCATGATCAGCAGGACCATTGACGTCAATCTCCACTTATTTCTCCAGACCGCCCAAAAGCTCAACCTCACCTATAATAAGGAGAAATGCGTTTTCCACACCACCAGACTAGCTATCCTCGGATACGTCGTGGAAAACGGAGTCCTAATATCTGACCCTGACCGTATGCGCCCCCTCTTACAACTCCCTCTCCCTCACTGTCCCAAGGCCCTCAAGAGGTGCTTCGGATTTTTTTCGTACTATACCGGGAAGCCTTTACCAGGTGGGCCTTGTCTGGTCTGTAGAAATGCGGTTTACACTCCGCGCAGATCGAACAATTCCTGGTGACGGCTTTAACCTCCTCAGTGGAGAAGGGCAGGTTGCGGGCCTTGCTATAATGGGCGAGTTGGGTGACCCCCGGATGGCAGAGGTCATTGTGGATCGCCTGAAGACGGTCGTCTTGCGCGCTGGCGCATGTGCCGCGGGACAGGGCATCTGGGGGCTCATTGAGGGCCCAGTATGCGGACAAAGCCCGCCCGCTATTTAAGGCCACCCTCTTCCCACTGTCAGCCGAGGCTCGTCAGGCCTTCAACTGTATTAAGGCGGACATCGCTAGGGCCGCCATGAGTGCAATAGACAAGTCTGTCCCGTTCCAGGTGGAGAGCGATGCCTGAGGTCGTTTTCGCTGCCACTCTGTACCAAGCAGGCAGGCCAGTAGCGTTTTTTTCCCGAGCCCTCTCCTCTTCCAAACTTTGGCACTCCTCAGCCGAAAAAGAAGCCCAAGCCATTGTGGAAGCCGTACGGCACTGGAGGCACTACCTCGCAGGTAGGAGGTTTACCCTCATCACCAACGAAAGATCGGTTGCCTTTATGTTTGACAATTCGCAGCGGGGCAAGATCAAAAATGACAAGATCTTGAGGTGGAGGATCGAACTCTCCACCTACAATTACGATATTGTATATCGTCCTGGGAAGCTCAATGAGCCCCCAGATGCCCTGTCCCGTGGCACATGCGCCAGCGCGCAAGACGACCGTCTCCACAATGACCTCTGCCATCCGGGGTCACCCGACTTGCCCATTATATCAAGGCCCGCAACCTGCCCTTCTCCACTGAGGAGGTTAAAGCCGTCACCAGGAATTGTAAACCGCACTTCTACAGACCAGACAAGGCCCACCTGGCAAAGGCATCCTGGCCCTTTGAACGCCTGAGCATCGATTTTAAAGGACCCCTCCCTTCAACTAATCGCAACATTTATTTTCTCAACGTTATAGATGAATTTTCCCGTTTCCCCTTTGCCATCCCATGCCCCGATATGACCACCCCTACAGTTATCAGAGCCCTGCAGAGTGTCTTCACCCTCTTCGGTTTCCCCAACTATGTCCACAGTGACAGGGGCTCGTCATTCATGAGCGACGCGCTGCGTCAGTACCTGCTCAGCAAGGGCATCGCCTCGAGCAGGACTCCCAGCTATAACCCCAGGGGGAACGGGCAGGTGGAGAGGGAGAATGCGATGGTCTGGAAGACCGTCCTACTGACCCTACGGTCCAGGAACCTCCCGACCTCCCACTGGCAGGAGATCCTCCCCAATGCGCTCCATGCTATTATGTCCCTCCTTTGTACAGCCACGAATCAGACTCCTCATGATCGCCTATTTGTCTTCCCCAGGGGAACGACCACGGGGGCCTCGCTTCCATCCTGGTTGAGGGACACCGGGCCCTGTCCTCCTTCGGAACCACGTTCGGACACATAAGACAGACCCCCTGGTAGAGAGGTTCCAGCTCCTGCACTCGAACCCCCACTACGCGTTTGTTGAACACCCCGATGGCCGACAGGACACCATTTCCCTCCAGGACCTGGCACCCGCAGGCTCTACTACCACTACCGCCGATGTACCCCCCACACTACACCCCACCCAACCTCCCATGCCCTGCGCCCCTGCACCTATTTGCTCCCCGCGCTCCCTTCCACCCGACACACCGGTTCGCAGGAACGAAGCTCAGGAAGAGCCATCCCCGGAGTCCACCCTCGGACCCGCACCGAACATCCTTCCACAGCCACCCGAAGCGGCTGCAACACCAGTGCTTCGCCGGACGCTACACACGATCCAGGCGCCGGACCGGCTGAACTTATAAACCCGTCACCCCTGTTGGACTTGATTTTTTTAACGGGGTGAATGTGGTGAATGTGTAACCACTATAATTCACACTGTACATTACTGTGTCCCTGTGGGCTCCACCTGTGAGCCGTTGCGCGGCTCTGCCCACAGGGAGAGATGAGGAGCATGTACAGGGCTCAGCCCTTGGCTCCGCCCCCTTCAGGAAGTATAAGTGTTGCAGTCCTGCGAGTCCGCCTTCAGTTCAGCACAGTCGCAGGCAGGCTCAGTTGTAAGCCGATTAAAGCCAAAGTTTACTCGTGTAAACTTTCGTGTCTCGGTGTGAATTGATGGTCGCATCAGCAGCAAGTTCCAGGCACCCACTACCCTCTGTGTAAAAAACATGCCTCATACATCTGCTCTAAACCTTGCCCCTCGCACCTTAAAGCTATGCCCCCTCGTAATTGACCCCTCTACCCTGGGAAAAAGCCTCTGACTATCCACTCTGTCCATGCCCCTCATAATTTTGTAGACCTCTATCAGGTCACCCCTCAACCTCCGTCGTTCCAGTGAGAACACACCAAGTTTATTCCACCTCTCCTCATAGATAATGCCCTCCATACCAGGGCATCCTGGCAAATCTCTTTTGCACCCTCTCTAAAGCCTCCACATCCTTCTGGTAGTGTGGAGACCCGAATTGAACACTATACTGCAAGTGTGGCCTAACTAAGGTTCTATACAGCTGCAACATGACTTGCCAATTCTTATACTCAATGCCCCAGCCAATGAAGGCAAGCATGCCGTATGCCGCATTGACTACCTTCTCCACCTGTGCTGCCTCTTTCAGTGACCTGTGGGCCTGTACACCTAGATCTCTCTGACTGTCAATACTCTTGAGGGTTCTACCATTCACTGTATATTCCCTACCTGCATTAGACCTTCCAAAAGGCATTACCTCACATTTGTTCGGATTAAACTCCATCTGCCATCTCGCCGCCCAGGTCTCCAAACGATCTAAATCCTGCTGTAACCTCTGACCATCCTCACCGCTATCCGCAATTCCCCCAACCTTTGTGTCGTCTGCAAACTGACTAATCCGACCAGTTACATTTTCCTCCAAATCGTTTAGATATACTACGAACAGCAAAAGTATATTCCCTACCTGTATCAGACCTTCCGAAATGCATTACCTGCTAAGGGGAATGGGGAGAGTGCTGGAGTAGGGTGTTGAGATAGAGCATCAGCCAATGATCATGTGGAAATAGCAGAGCCAGTTTGATGGGCCGAATGGCCTACTCCTGCTCCTATTTTCTATGTTTCTACGCTGAAGACAAATAAGAAATGGAAGAAATAACGTTTAGAAGAATGTATGCTCAGGTTTCCCAACCTGGATGACCCAGAAGGGATGAAGTTAGTCATTTTTAGTGATGTCTCACATGCTGACCTTTCTGATGGGTATTCGAGTACAGCAGGATTCATTATATTTTTGTGGAAAGAAATGATAAATGTTGTCCATTCGCATTGGAATCAAAGAAATAAAGAGAGTAATTAAAAGCACCTTAGCTGTGGCGATACTTGCGCTGGTAGAAGCAACAGATATGGCTCTGTATTTATTGAGTATTTTGAAGGAACTCCAATTTAAGGGGCAACCAGGGGAAATTGTGCCTATAGAACACCGTTCACGTGGGACGTCCGGTGGCAGCATGTAGGAGGACGTCTCGCGTTGCTCGAGGCTTGAAATTTTAGCATTTAGTGACCGTTCCCTGGGGCAATTTTTCAACAAATAAGAGCAGCAAGACATCAAAACCAAAAGAAAGCCGCAGTGAAGAAGGGGGCGAGTGAGGGTTCACCGTCGAGCGAAAGGTCAGCTTGGCAACTGGAAGGGTGGCTGAGGCTGAGGGACCGAAGTTTCTGTGAGAAGATTGGGAAGGTGATTGAGGAGTACGTGGGCTTTAACTGCACAAGGGGAGGTATCGCTGGCGGTGGTGGGGGAGGCCCTGAAGACAGTAGTGAGGGGGGGGGAGGTGTTATCATTTAAGGCCAAGGTGGATAAAGAGGAGAGGGAGGAGCGTCAAAGACTTATAGAGGAGATGTTGGAGGTCGACAGGAGGTATGATCAGCCGTGATCTCATTGAATGGCGGAGCAGGCTCGAGGGGCCAGATAGCCTCCTCCTGCTCCTGGTTCTTATGCGGGGGATGCAGATCCTTTTGGACAGAACGTTGGGCGCTTCAGGTTAGCTTTGATTGGTTGTCCATAGGGTAGCTGGTACGCCAACTGAGGCGGGCGAGGGGAGTGATTTGTGAATATGGGGAGAAGGCATGCTGGCAGGCCAACTTCGGAAGGAGGTGGCCGCTATGGAAAGTGTCCAGGTATGGGATAGGATGGGGAAATTGGTGGTGGCCATGGAACAGATTAATAAGGTGTTTGAGGAGTTCTACGAAAATTTGTATAGGTCGGAGCCAGCGGGAGAGGGTCAGGGGATGCAGGAGGTCCTGGATGGATTGGAGTATCTGAGGCTGGAGGAGGAAGACAGGGCCAGATTAGAGGGAACAGGAGGTAAAGGAGGCAATTGTGAGGATGCAATCGGGGAATGGTCGGGCCAGATGGGTTCCCAATGGAATATTACAATAAATTTAAAGACAAATTGGTGCCGCTGATGGTGGGGATGTTTGAGGAGGCGAGAGGGATGGGAGTGCTACCATAAACATTGGGGCAGGCCTCAATCTCCTTGTTGTTAAAGAAAGATAAGGACCCATCGGAGTGTGTGTCGTACAGGCCTATATCGCTACTGAATGTGGATGCCAAGAGACTTGCAAAGGTACTAGTGGTTAGGTTGGAGGGTGCCTATCGATGGTGATAGGGGAGGACCAGTCGGGGTTCGCGAAAGGAAGGCGGGTATTCTCAAATATTAGGAGCTTATTAAATGTAATTATGACGCCGGCTGAGAGAAAAGAGACCGAGGTGGTGGTTACGTTAGTTGTGGAAAAGGCATCACTGGCGGGTCGGGTACAGGCGATTAAAATGAATGCGTTGCCGCCATTTCTGTTTCTATTTCAGTGCCTGCCGGTCTTTGTGTGAAGGGACTCTTTAAGGAAGTGGACAAGCTGGTCACTCGTTCAGTTTGGGGGGTGGGGAGGTAGCCAGGGTCAGGATGGTGGTCCTGCAGGGCTGGCGGCAGCAGTGGGGGGGGACTCCCAAATCTATTGGGTGGTGAATGCCAAAATAGATGAGGAGTTGGGTTGGAAAGGGGAGGGGGGTGGGTGTCCCGGTGGGTTGGAATGGAGGAAGGTCAGTTCAGGGGTTGGCTTTAAGCACATTGGCAACAGCGCCGCTCCCAATAAACCCCGGCAAGTACTCTGGGAGTCTGGTGGTGGCAACACTGAAGATTTGGAGGCAGTTGAGGCAGAATTTTAGCTGGGGGCTGGATCAGGCGAGAAGCCAATCAGGGGCAATCACAAGTTTGAGCCGGGGAGGCTGGATGGGAGGTTTCGGAGATGGGAGGAGGTTCAGGGTATTAAAAGACCTGTTTCTGGGGGGACGTTTTGCGCGGTTGGAAGAGTTGGGGGAGAAGTATGGAATGGGACAAGGGCAAGGGTTTAGGTACCTGCAGCTCCGAGACTTTGTTGGAACAGAGGTTCACAGCCTCCCGATAGCGCCCCCTCATTGTTGGAAGAGGTATTGACGGCAGGGGGAATGGGGAAGGGGCTGGTGTCGGCGCTATATGGGAGGATTCGGAGAGAGGACAGGGTGTCCATGGAGGGGATCAAAGCCAAAACCAGCCCGGGGCTGGTTTAGCTCACTGGGCTAAATAGCTGGCTTTTAAAGCAGACCAAGGCAGGCCAGCAGCGAGGGTTCAATTCCCATACCAGCCTCCCCGAACAGGCGCCGGAATGTGGCGACTAGGGGCTTTTCACAGTAACTTCATTGAAGCCTACTCGTGACAATAAGCAATTATCATTTTTCATTTCATTGATTTCAAGAGGGAGGAAGAGTTGGGCGAGGTTATGGAAGACGGTCTGTGGTGTGAGGTGCTCCGGAGGGTGAACTCCTCAGCCTTGAGCGCGAGGTTGGGGCTGATACAGCTGAAGGTCATGTATAGGGCGCACCTCATGAGGGCGAGGATGAGCCAACACTTTGAGGGAGTGGAGGACATATGTGAGCACTGTGGGAGGGGCCCTGCAAACCGTATACATATGTTTTGGTCCTGTCCGAATCTGGAGAAGTACTGGAGGGAGATTTTCAGTATCATCTCGGGGTTGGTACATGTAAACGTGGAACCAGGGCTCCTGGAAGCCATTTCCGGGGTGGTGGGCCGGCTCTGTGGGGCAGATGTTTCAACCTTTGCCTTGCTGATTGCCCGGAGGCGGGTTCTATTGGGGTGGAGGTCAGCTTCTCCGCCCTGTGCCTTGGCTTGGCGGGGGGAATCTACCTGAATTTCTGACTCTCATGAAGGTGATATTTGAGCTGAGTGGGTGAAGAAAGGGTTCTACAATTCATGGGGACTGTTTATTATGTAATTTTGAGAATTGATTGCCAATGAACACTGGGGGTTATGGGGATATGAAAAATGAAAATCGCTTATTGTCACAAGTAGGCTTCAATGAAGTTACTGTGAAAAGCCCCTAGTCGCCACATTCTGGCGCCTGTTGGGGGAGGCTGGTACAGGAATTGAACCGTGCTGCTGGCCTGCCTTGGTCTGCTTTCAAAGTCAGCTATTTATCCCAGTGAGCTAAACCACTCTTGCGTAATGGCCTTTTCGCCCGCAGCTGCTGCAGTTCGCGTTGCGGGCCGGGCAGTGCTGCCGCGGGTGCTGATTCTGGCCGCAGAAATGGCAGGCTGGAGCAGCATAGTGGCTGGCTGGGGCAGTATGGTGGTGGGGTGGCCGCGTAGCACAGGCCTGGGGGAGTCGCTGGTCGGGGGCCCATGATTGGGTCGCAGGGTCCACGGGGAACGGGTTAAGGCTGCGGAAGGAGACCTCCATCGTGGTAGCAGCTTCCACAATCATTTCTAAGTTCTGGGCCCTCTTTTCCAGCAGTCGGCGCACATAGTTAGACCTGAGGCCCGCTACAAAAACATCGTGTACAGCAAGTTCCCTGTGTTCAGCCGCGGTAACCGCTTGATAATTACAGTCATTGGCCAAATTATTGAGTTCCCTTAGAAATTCGGCGAGTGATTCTGTAGGCCGCTGGCAGTGAGTAGTGAACACATGGCGAGCGGAAACTTCATTAATAGGACTTACATAAATTTTATCGAGAACTGCTAGCGCCGCAGTATATGGACCGGCCGAGTTTAGTTGCGTCGAGATTCTGTGGCTCACCCTCGTGTGCAGTAGACTTAGCTTCTGATCCTCTGTCGTTTCGGCTGTGCTCGCTTCTGCCAGGTAGGCCTTGAAGCACCGCATCCAGTGGGAGAAGATTTCTTTAGCCTCTGCATCCTGCGGGTCGAGCTCCAGGCGTCCAGGCTTGAGGGCCGATTCCACAATCGATCTTTACTGTTCTTAAGTCGATTAAATTGATGGAACCATCAATTCACCAGACACGTATTTCCGATATGAATCTAGGCTTTAATCGACTTACTTCAGAGCCAGCCTGTTACCCGTTGATGAACTCTTAGTGAACTCAGGCTGACTCTGGACAAGGGTATTTATACAGCAGCACTAGGGGGAGGAGTCGTGGGCGGAGCCAAGGGTGGAGCCCAGTACAAGTTCCTGAGTACGCCCAAAGCTACTCCCCCTAGTGGTAGGATAGCGCTACTGCGCTTACAAAGACAGTATGAATTATCATATATATATATATTACATTCACCACAAGGATCATTTAGGAGGATGAAGGCTTTTTAACATTGTTTGAGGTCATGACACTTTTAAAAATCGAAAGGAATAATGTTTTTGTTGACATTTTGGAATTTGGGGTTGTTTGTTTGGAATGGGGAGGGGGTGAAGATTGAGTATGGGGGGAGGTTAGTGAGGGGGAATAGAACATAGAACATAGAACAGTACAGCACAGAACAGGCCCTTCGGCCCTCGATGTTGTGCCGAGCAATGATCACCCTACTCAAACCCACGTATCCACCCTATACCCGTAACCCAACAACTCCCCCCCTTAACCTTACTATTAGGACACTACGGGCAATTTAGCATGGCCAATCCACCTAACCCGCACATCTTTGGACTGTGGGAGGAAACCGGAGCACCCGGAGGAAACCCACGCACACACGGGGAGGACGTGCAGACTCCACACAGACAGTGACCCAGCCGGGAATCGAACCTGGGACCCTGGAGCTGTGAAGCATTTATGCTAACCACCATGCTACCGTGCTGCCCAAAATGGTTTCATGGTCATCATTAGACTTTTAATTCCAGATATTTTATTGAGTTTAAATTCCACACCTGCCTTAGTGGGATTTGAACCCATGTCCCCAAATTATTACCCTGGGTCTCTGGATTACTAGTCCAGCAACAATGCCAGTACGCCACCGCCATCGCCCCATGGCGCCCCATGGAATGTATGGGAACAAAGGGGGCAGACTGGTGGCGGTAATTAAAACGCAGAGGGTGACTAATGTCACGAAACTGGAGTCCCAACATTTCCAGAGAGGAAGTAAATCTATGTGAAAACTTCCACTTCATTAGAAAATTAACCCGACTTAACTCACTTATGGAGGGAATGGAAACAATGTTGCCAATCATTTAGTTGGAGAAAGTTGGGGAAATTTTAATCTGTTGCGTTGGAAAAAAAATTGGAAACTGACTTTTGATTTTTCAATGTTAAGCGCGCACACGAGAGGGGGCAGTAATAAAAAAACTTTCATTTGAAAGAATGTTAAAAAGGGGGCGTGAGCCTAAAAATAAATAATGGGACTAAAACGTCCCACAGTGACAGATGGGGTGCGAAATAAAAACAGGAGCTGCCTGCTCTGAAAAATAGAAATTTCGAAAAACAAACAAAAAGACAGAAAGAGAAAATAAGTTTCGAAAGACGGTGCACGTTTAGAAAGTTAGAAAAAAGTTTCCAAAGACTTTAAAAGTTTGGGAAAAAAAGGTCGAGACATTAAAAGTTGTTGAATGGAAAGAAAAAGAAGTTGAGGATGATGATAACAGAGAGCCCAGAGAGAATAGAACAGTTTTGAAAAGTTAAGAAGTTGAGTTAAAAGTTTCGTTAGATCAGTGGGTGGAGAGGGGGAAGTGACAGGAAGCGGAATCACTTCCCCCTGTCTCGCTTTCTCTCCTCCCTCCATCGAAAATCGGATTTGACAAAAAAAGAGATCGCCTTCTCCTCTTCCCCCTCTAACCACTATGGCCCCCGAGTCAGCAAAGGTCTCGTCCCTGTCCATCCAGAAGCAGTTCTTGAAGAGTTTCCTGGGGGTGTTGAGGATGCTGCAGATTGTCTTGGGAGCTGTGGTCTGGGTCACTATCGCGGTCAGCAAGTACGATGGGACTTTGCACTACGTGGTCTTTGTGGCTGTCTTCTTCTGGCTCAGTACCCTGCTCCTCTTCTTCTTCAGCCTGCTGGGCAAGAGCGACCTGGTGCCCATGGTGGGCGGGGAGCGCTGGACAATGACCAACGCCCTCCACGACTGGCTGGCAGTCCTCCTCTATCTGGTGGCCGCCGGCCTGATGAGCGACAAAACCCAGAAGAAGAGCTTCTGCAACCTGCCCACCTACACCCACCGCTGCCCTTACAAGGTCTACCTGAGCGCCACAGTCTTCGTCTGCTTGTGCACCCTGCTCTACATCATCTCCGCTGTCTACTGTACCTGCAAGAAGTGCCGTGGCAACCAGTCAGTCATCTAGGAGAATAACCATTGACTGCATCTGAGAATTTGACTCTTTAAACAAAAAAAACAATTGCTACAATTCCCCCCCTTCCGAAAATGCAGTGATGTGGCCAAATTGATTTGGAAACTTGTTCAATTTCAGACTGAGAGATTGCTGCAAGACAGAAGACTAAAAAAGGACATTTGATTAACAAGCTTTGGAAGTGATCATCTTCTTTCCCAGTTGGAAGTTGAGCAAAGGGAGGGATCATTTTAATTTACATCTTGGCCAGCCATGGAGTATGTGTGTGTGTGTGGGAGAGAGAGAGTTTCAAATGTTGGTCTGTGCATTAGATTATAACATGAACCTGCTTTCAGTCCCTCCCACACTGCCTGTTTGAGGCCCCAAATCAGCTACGACATTCCACAGAGATTTCAGGAGCTGAATTAATTTCCTCTCAGCCAGCAGCATGAAGCCACTGTTTGGAAAGGAGACGTTGGAACAGGAGGAGGCAGAGATACTTATTTTCCAGAGGGGCTTTGTCGCTGCCTGAAATATCTCTTCGCAAAATCAAATTCTGAGAAGCACTTCATTTTGCAGCAACAGATGCTTAACGTATCTTTGGTTCTGGGCGGGGCCAATACAATATTGAAGGTGTATGTTAAACAAGTCTTTTTTCTATTAGCTGCTCCATAGTAAGCTAGTGAACCCAATTATTCTCCCCCCAGACTTTATGGCGTGTGACAGCTATTGTCTAGACATGTTTTAGCAGTTTGCTATGAAGCAGTTGGAATTTGCCAATTATTGCTTGCTTTTCTACAAATTTTATATATATATTATATTTATAAGCACATTTTAAGCAGAACACACAGGAGCAGAACATTTGATTATATTGGGGTACAGAGGTTAGAAATTGGACAGAATTTGACCCAGAGAATGCAAAGGAATTTTGGAACTGGGGGGCGGGGGGATGTGTGAAGCAGACAGGGTAATGATCTCAGGCATGGGGAATGAATTTCTTCTGGGGTGAGAAGCAATTGAGGAATATGATGAATGGGTGGTTGGGGGGGGGGGGGGTAGTGTGAGAAGGTCAGTAGTTTAGGACAGTCTGGGACATGGGAGAAGTTGGAGAGGTAATGTGGGGACGTGAAGTGGGGAGGAGAGGTTGCAAGTTAGGGAGATGAGGTTGGGAGGTGAGTTTGGGAGGTGGTGGGAAGGTGAGGTTGGTTGATGGGGAGAATGTGAGAAACGCTAATTCATTCCCATGTCCTCCTAAATAAGCTGTAACTCTTGCCTACTCCACAGACATCAACCGTATATTTTTTAGAGGAATCACTTGGCCCCGAATAAACTCCCTTCCTTGTTAGGATAAGACTATTGCATAATCGTGTTTGCAGATTTAATAAGTGATGTGCAAGTCACCTGTGAGCAGCACGTCCTGGGGTTTTACACGTATATTGTATCAAGTATAATCACTTATCCTAAAATATAGTCACATTCTTCACAGAATAACTACAAATACAGGTACAGATAGTGTAATTGATAGACGGAAGTCAGTTACAGACAGGAATCTAATTGAGAGGTTTGGGGTGGTTTATATATAGAATAACAGATACCAGGGAGTGAGTTACAGACTGGAATCTAATCGAGGGGTTTGGGGGGTTTATATATAGAATAACAGATACCAGGGAGTGAGTTACAGACTGGAATCTAATTGAGAGGTTCGGGGTGGTTTATATGTAGAATAACAGATACCCGGGAGTGAGTTACAGACTGGAATCTAATCGAGGGGTTCAGGGTGGTTTATATATAGAATAACTGATGCCCGGGTGTGAGTTACAGACTGGAATCTAATCGAGGGGTTCAGGGGGTTTATATATAGAATAACAGATACCCTGGAGTGAGTTACAGACTGGAATCTAATCGAGGGGCTCAGGGTGGTTTATATATAGAATAACTGATGCCCGGGTGTGAGTTACAGACTGGAATCTAATCGAGGGGTTCAGGGTGGTTTATATATAGAATAACAGATACCCGGGAGTGAGTTACGGACTGGAATCTAATCGAGGGGTTCAGGGTGGTTTATATATAGAATAACAGATACCCGGGAGTGAGTTACAGACTGGAATCTAATCGAGGGGTTTGGGTGGTTTATATATAGAATAACAGATACTCGGGAGTGAGTTACAGACTGGAATCTAATTCAGGGGTTTGGGTGGTTTATACATATAGAATAACAGATACCCGGGAGTGAGTCACAGACTGGAATCTAATCGAGGGGTTTGGGTGGTTTATATATAGAATAACAGATACCCGGGAGTGAGTTACAGACTGGAATCGAATCGAGGGGTTTGGGTTCTGAAAATTTGTTGTTGAAAAAACAAAGTTTTATGGCTAAGTTATGATTGCAAACGTTATCACCAGCTATTGTAAGGATCTGTCAATACAAATTCCTCATAATAAGCGTTCTTTCATCAAGCCCCTGACTTTTCCTGCTCCAAGTATTGGAGGTTGTGTACAAGTATTGCAATGTGTCAATGCATTTATTCAGCACATTGGCAGCAATAATAAAAGCCAAACGTATCTTGTAATTCCATGTGGCACACTCCTGTCTCATCTTCCAGATTCATGACCACAAATTGACGCTTATCACTGCCACTCCCCAGTCATCTCTAACCACCATTACCTCAGTCTAGCTTTATACAAGTCAACTAGGTTTGAAAAGAGAATATAATGTCTCAGCTATTCTTCACGGTTAAAGCGCATGGGTAAACGGTTCTGAAACATGCTCAAATTGGATCACTGGTATCTTTGTCCCCCTCTCCTGATCACCTCTACATAGGTTGAACTGTTCAGAGGCCTCGTCCACTCCAGACCTGCTGACTGGACTTGAGGTGGAGGTGCTCCCACGGGTTTGAGCTAGGTTGGGTCAATTCCCCTCCTTTCCTGCTTACTGGAGATTGAGACTTTTTTTCAGATTTCTCGATACACTATGGGAGGCTTCCATGGGTGGATCACACCCTAACAACTATTGGCCACCTTGTCCTCCCTGCCTGCTTGTGGCCGGGGTGGGAAGCCTTCCCTTCCTTGCTCCCACATGGATTTCAGTGGCATTCCCATTACTCAGGATTCCTAGAATTCTGCACTAGTACAGAGCCATAGAGTCATACAGGGCAGAAAGAGGCCATTTGTCCCATCATATCTGGACTAGCTCTTTGAAAGAGCCTCGCAGTTAGCCTCACTACCCCTGCTTTACCCACAACCTGAAAATGTTTAGCCTTCGAGTATTTATCTTTTTTGAAAGTTAAATATTGTTGATAACCCTCTTCATGAAAGTTCAATTTTGTTGATAATCAAGTATACTAGGGGACATTGGAACTACAGTCTGGGGCACAAAGCGGCCTCTGAGTTCTAATCACAGGACTTACCTCCATTTGTGTTTATGTTTCTGATTGGGTAGATTGTCACTCTTGGCCTTTTTGGTGGAAATGTTTTGAATCAGAAAGTCAGTAGTTCTTAGAACCAACATAGTATCAGATGAGTTACTGGACCCTCACAGTAATGGGGGAGCATTCACCTTCATGAGGAGAGGTGTAATTTTCTCAGTGCGCACATATATTGTAAAATCAGATCTCAGCTCATCAGCCATTGAGAGGGTCATGGGCAACGGGCTGGCAAGGTTATGTCCCATAGGTCAGGCAGAGCTTTACACACAGGATTAACCGCACCACCCCCTCCCATCCATGTTCCTCACTCACCTTTGCTCCCTGTTACACACCTAGTGTAGGGTTGCCAACTCTTGGATGACGTATCTAGCTCATGAAGAACTGCCTTTCAGCAATTTGTCTATCCACAGGTGCTCCGCATTGCCATGGCCAATTGTAATAGGATCAGCCTCCTAGAGGATGAACATTGACTGTCAGATTATCAGTCTTTTATCCCCAAATTTCTCAATATTTTTACAATTAATGAAAATGTTGAAAAACAATCGCGCACATTTTTGTCTGACACCTCTTATGATTAGTTTCTTTGAACTTTTGCCAATAGGAATGGCTTGGTAATTCATATTTAATTCCAGGTCATTATTGGAAATTACCCTCAATTGGAAGAGTCACCTGGGACCATGGCAAATTTACCTTTACATGACGCATCAGGAGTCAAAAATAATTTAGGATGTTCTTGTAGTATTTTGGGGAATGTTTGCAATGCGCCTTCCCTGTATTATAGCCTGTGTTTACATTCATTTCCTGATGCCTGTAGATTAGATTTTAACTGCATTCTTGGACATCATGTACACACTTTACTGAGAATGCAACAGACAATGATATTGTATTTATTGTATTTACCTAAAAGGGATTCTTAACAATGTGTTTGCTTTATGCTGTAATCTCCTTGCAAGCTAACTTCTCATAAACTAAAGGGATTGGAGTAAACAGACTTTCTCATTGTGGCCTTGTTCTATGACTGATTATTTCTCAACTCCCTGATCTCTTTTCTCCTTAAGGATTAATCACATTTTTAGCACTCCTCCCTGCTACAGATGTCCAACGGGTGACACATGCTTTGAGCTGTGAGAAGAGCTCAGTTCCTTCAGTGTGCTGTTCTGAGTGTGCTGCCTAACGCATTGCTGTCAAATGTGTGTTGGTTCGATACCGTCCTTAATATCTGTGAACTCAGCTGCTTGTGTTAAAATATTACAGTGCGAAAATGGGCTTAGATGTGGAATAACAGATACCTGGTAGTGAGTTACAGATCAGTTACACACAGTGAGATACAGAGTAAAACTCACTCTGCACTGTCCCCATCAAACACTCCCAGGACAGGTACAGCACGGGGTTAGATACAGAGTAAAGCTCCCTCTACACTGTCCCCATCAAACACTCCCAGGACAGGGACAGCACAGGGTTAGATATAGAGTAAAGCTCCCTGTACACTGTCCCCATCAAACACTCCCAGGACAGGTACAACATGGGGTTAGATACAGAGTAAAGCTCCCTCTACACTATCCCCATCAAACACTCCCAGGACAGGTACAACACGGGGTTAGATACAGAGTAAAGCTCCCTCTACACTGTCCCCATCAAACACTCCCAGGACAGGTACAGCACGGGGTTAGATACAGAGTAAAGCTCCCTCTACACTGTCCCCATCAAACACTCCTATGACAGGTACAGCACGGGGTTAGATACAGAGTAAAGCTCCCTTTACACTGCCCCCATCAAACACTACCAGGACAGGTACAGCACGGGGTTAGATAGAGAGTAAAGCTCCCTCTGCACTGTCCCCATCAAACACTCCTACGACAGGTACAGCACGGGGTTAGATACAGAGTAAAGCTCCCTCTACACTGCCCCCATCAAACACTACCAGGACAGGTACAGCACGGGGTTAGATACAGAGTAAAGCTCCCTCTACACTGTCCCCATCAAACACTCCCAGGACAGGTACAGCACGGGGTTAGATACAGAGTAAAGCTCCCTCTACACTGTCCCCATCAAACACTCCCAGGACAGGTACAGCATGGGGTTAGATACAGAGTAAAGCTCCCTCTACATTGTCCCCATCAAACACTCCCAGGACAGGTACAGCATGGGGTTAGATACAGGGTAATGCTCCCTCTACACTGTCCCCATCAAACATCCCAGGACAGGTACAGCACGGGGTTAGATACAGAGTAAAGCTCCCTCTACACTGTCCCCATCAAACACTCCCAGGACAGGTACAGCACAAGGTTAGGTACAGAGTAAAGCTCCCTCTACACTGTCCCCATCAAACACTCCCAGGACAGGTACAGCACGGGGTTAGATACAGAGTAAAGCTCCCTCTACACTGTCCCCATCAAACACTCCCAGGACAGGTACAGCATGGGGTTAGATACAGAGTAAAGCTCCCTCTACACTGTCCCATCAAACACTCCCAGGACAGGTACAGCACGGGGTTAGATACAGAGTAAAGCTCCCTCTACACTGTCCCCATCAAACACTCCCAGGACAGGTACAGCACGGAGTTAGATACAGAGTAAGGCTCCCACTACACTGTCCCAGGGTCAGAAGTGTATCTTTAAGCCTCCTGATAGCAGACCAAGGCCCTGCCAAAGACAGCAGTTGTTGACAACTCTTTCCCCAAGTTGCAGAACACTTGTGAACGTCTGGCTGTCAAATGTGCCCTCGGAAACCATTCCACCCACGGCAGTAAATTGTGATTCGACAAAGCATTAGTACAATAACAACAACTTGCATTTAATAGCACGTCTAATGCAGTGAAATATTCCAAAATCCTTCACGTGACAGTAAATCAGACAAAATGGCATCAAGCCAAAGAACAAGGACACCTGATCAAAAGATTGAGGTTTTTTTTTGATATCTTTCATTGTAGGAGTGTGGTTTGGAGTGGTTTAATGATGAAATTCCAGAGCACAGGGCTATGACAGCTGAAGGCACAGCCACTATGATTAACCTTTAAAGTATTAGAATTCCGACAAAGTTTTGCTTTTGAGATATATTTTCAAATAATACATCTCTGACACTGAGCATGGGCAACATCACGCGCAGTTTTACCCTATGATGCAACCACCAATTCAACCAGAGACACGAGTTGGAGTAAACTTTGGCTTTAATCGGCTTACAACTGAGCCTGCCTGCGACAGTGCTGAACTGAAGGCGGACTCACAGGACCGCAGCACTTATACTTCCTGAAGGGGGCGGAGCCAAGGGCAGAGCCCTGTACATGCTCCTCATCTCCCCCTGTGGGCAGAGCCGCACAATGGCTCACAGATGGAGCCCACAGGGACACAGTAACGTACAGTGTGAATTATAGTGGTTACACATTCACCACACCCTAATTCATTCCAGCTCAGAATTTCCAAGCTGCTCTCACACAGGATGATTGAGGACTGCCATTTCTGAGTGTATGGGGAACTCATTTTGAGATTATTGGCTCTGTTTGTCCTGATGTTTAAGTTGAAAGGCCCTTTGTGAATGTTATTGGCTTCACCCGTTAGACGGACAAGTTGACTCATTGACCAGAAGTGACCGGGTGTGTTAGTGTGCTATTCAGCTTAATAATAGGAGGGATTGGGGACATAGATAGGGTGGATAGGAAGGAACTAATCCCCGTAGCAGAGGGGTCAATAACCAGGGGGCATAGGTTTAAGGTCGGGGCAAGAGATTTAGAGGGGATGTGAGGAAAAATGTTTCACCCAGAGGGTAATGGGAATCTGGAACTTACTGCCTGAAAGGGTGGTAGGAATTCTCACAACATTTAAGAAGCATTTCGATGAGCACTTGAGGGAAGATTTTAAAGTGTGCTTCTGGGAGTGGAGTTTGGAGGCTCTCATGTGACAATCTTCTTGCGGGGTGGGTTGGGGGGTGGGGGGGGGGGGGGGGGGGGGGGGGAGGGGATGGGAAATAAAGGCAAATTGTACCATAAACCAACATTTTCAATTTTCTTGTTGCTGAAACTAATTAGTGGTCCCACGAATCTGTTGCTCCACATTTTATTTTTTTAAATTATGGGGCGGGATTTCTGATCCCCCGCTGGGTCGGAGAATCGCCGGGGGCCGGCGTGAATCCCGCCCCGCCGCTCCGCCGCCGGCTACTGAATTTTCCGGCGCTGTTTTTTTGGCGGGGGCGGGGATCGCGCCGGTCGGGGGCCGTTGGCTCCCACCCCCCCCGGCGATTCTCTGGTCCCCGATGGGCCGAGCGGTCGCCCGTTTTCAGCCAGTCCCGCCAGCGTGGATTAGACCAGGTCTGTACGGGCGGGACCTGGCTCTGAGGGCGGCCTGCGGAGTCATCAGTGGGGCGCGGGGAGATCCGGCCCCTGGAGGGGACCCCACGGTGGTCTGGCCTGTGATCGGGGCTCACCGATCTGCGGGCGGAGCCTGTGCCATGGGGGCACTCTTTCCCTCCGCGCCGGCCTGTGTAAAGCTCCGCAATGGCCGGCACAGAGAAGAAACCCCCTGCGCATGCGCAGGGATCACGCCAGCGTTTCTGGGAACACGCTGGCGCTCCCGCGCATGCGCCAACTCGCGCCGGCCAGCGGAGGCCCTTTGGTGTCGGTTAGCGCGGCACTAACCACTCCAGCGCCGGCCGGGCCCCCGAAGGTGTGGTGGATTCCACACCTTCCGGACGGCCCAACGGCGGAGTGGTTCACGCCACTCTTTGGTGCCGGCACGGCCCGCCCGCCGGATACCGGAGAATCCCGGCCATAGGGTCTTTTGAAGCAGGGTTACTTTCTGGGATCTTCCTGTCCAGTGATAACATCAACCGGGATTGCAACAGGTGCTTGATCGCTGGCGTGGACACGATGGGCCAGTGGGCCTCTTTCTGGGCTATAAAACACGTCCGCCCGGAGAATCCCGTCTGAAGTCTCTGGAGTTTTCCGTTGTTGGCGTCTCACCAGTGGCGTTTTTGTGGCTGGCGGGGCAGAAGAATCCAGCCCTAATAATAATAATCTTTATTGTTGTCACAAGTAGGCTTACATTAACACTGCAATGAAGCTACTGTGAAAATCCCCTAGTCGCCACATTCCAGGTACACAGAGGGAGAATTCAGAATGTCCAATTCGCCTAACAAGCCAGACTCCTATGACTCTGGCCAGAGTGGAAAGAAGACTGGGAAATAAGGGAAGGGGGTTGTTGGCTGAGGATATTTGTAGGCCTTCTGGTCACAACACTCAATCTGATTGAGACTCAGATCGGAGAACATTGGCAGACAATGAGCTCATTCATCAAACACTTACAGAACTTTCTCTGTGAGGGAAGCCCAGTCCCTAAGTAACAATACAGTTCATAAAACATGCACACCATAACAGCAATGCAAGCCGCTGCCTTTTGGTCCTGTTCCAGAATGACCACTTCATGCAATTCCTGACGCAGATTCTCATCTGGGCCCTTGGCAACCGAATTGAAATGTAACACCCTTATTATTCATCGGTGCCGGGGAGAGAGGTATTTACTATTCATTTGAAGCACTGCTTCGTAAATGGTGGCTGTCAGCTTGGTTGGATGCAATTCTGGAGGTTGCATCACATAACCTTGTGCCTCCAACTGCTTTACCCCTACACTCCCGCCATTGGGTGTTCGATATGCCCACCCTTCCGATCGATGCCCCACCTTCTCATGGCCACTTTGAAAATGAGTTGACACTTCATTACCCGATCGGGTGCCTCTTGACCATCTGTCAAACAGGCTTTCCCCATGTCCTCTATGTCTGTAACAGGCAAGCAGAAATGTTGAAAGAAATGGATTAAAAGTACATAAATATCTTTTACTGCCTCTATGATTTGATCAACGATTTTGACTTTGGAATCAAAAACACAGTTTCTAAATTTGCGGATGACACCAAATTGGGAGGATTGCAACAAATTACAGGAGGACATTAATAAACTTGCAGAATGGCGAAATTATTGGCAAGCGATAAGTGTGAGGCGGTATATTTTGGCAGGAAGAAAGGGAGGTCATTTATTACTTGGAAGATGCAAATCGCGGCGGGGTGGAGGAGCAAAAAGATCTCTGAGGCACAAATATATCAATCCCTGAAAGTGGCAGCACAAGGTTAGCCAGGCGATAAAAATGCAAACCAATCACTAGGTTTTATTTTTTGAATACAATTGAAAGGTTGGAAAGTAAAATGAAATGAAATGAAAATTGCTTATTGTCACAAGTAGGCTTCAAATGAAGGCACTGTGTGTTGGAACCAACAATTCTACGGACACGTGCTTGTAGGATTAGAATAGCGGTTTTAATATACTTACAACAGAGCCAGCCTGTTAGCCGTTGAACTTTCGGTGAACTGGCTGGCTGACCCTGTGGCACGGATCTTTATACAGCAGCTCCAGGGGAAGGAGTCCTGGGCGGAGTCAAGGGAGGAGCCCAGTACAAACTCTCGAGTACTCCCAGAGCTACTCCCCCCTGGTGGTCAGGTAGTGCAACTGCACTTACAATATTGATACATATATATACAGATTATAATGCCGTGTGAATCTCATTCACCACACTGTGAAAAGCCCATAGTCGCCACATTCCAGCGCCTGTTCGGGGAGGCTGGTACAGGAATTGAACCGTGCTGCTGGCCTGCCTTGGCCTGCTTTCAAAGCCAGGGATTTAGCCCAGTGCTAAACCAGCCCCAGTTATGCTAAACCTCTTTAAAACTTTGGTTGGACCATACAGTAGTACGTGTCCTGATCACAATATTGTGAAAAGGATGTAGAGGCACTGGAGAGGGTGGAGAGATTTACAAGGATGATACCAGAAATGAATGGGTGTGCGTATCAGGAAACGATTGGCGGGCTGGGTCCCTTTTCCCTTGAAATAAGAAGGTCGAGGGGTGACTTACTAGAGGTATTTAAAAGGTTTTGATAGTGTGGACACAGAGGGAATGGGTAGGATTTTCCGATCTCCATTCACTTTCAGCAGCACAGGAGAATCCCGGCTGCAATTGAGGACGGAGATTTTCGGTGAAGGTTTCATCTGGAGGGAAGAACAGAACTCAAGGCCATCGACACATGGAGATATCGAGAAAATTGCGAGGCAATTCAGGAGAAACACCTTTACCCAGAGAGTGGTGAAAACTCGCTCCTGTAGATCGAATGGTCATGTGACGATGTGGTTACTGAAGCAGTCACATGACCGAAGCACAGGTGCTCTCCCGGAGCACGACAGAGTACAAACATGGAGTAGCTGCTGAGCTAGTGATTAAACTATTGATTGTAAGAAATCCTTGCTCGCCAGTCTATGGTCTGTTCTATGCCGTGCATCCTCAGCTCAATTTATACAAGACACTAGTCCAACCTCAGCTGGTGTATCGTGTACAGTTTTGGGCGTCACAATATGGGAAGGATGGGAACTCATTGGAGGGAGTGCAGAAGATGTTAGGCTAACATGTGCCTGTTCTAGTGAATGTCAAACCATCCCAGATCCGATCTGTCGGCCAAATATCCGGAGATGTTTGCACCTTGGGGGAGAGCGGTTAACAACTATCACTGACAAGGCCTTGACCTGGGCCCAAGAAGCCTGAAGCTACACCTCTGGCCAGCAGACTTTGGCCCTTTGTAATATGTCTCCTGGGTGTTCAAAGAATCATAGAATCCCCACAGTTGCAGAGGAGGCCATTCGGCCCATCGAGTCCACACCGACCCTCTGAAAGAGCACCCTATCCAGGTCCAAACGCCAAACTATCCCTGTAACTCCACCTAGGGCCAAATTACCATTGTCAATCCACCAAACCTGCACATCTTAGTTGCTACAGCAGTGTCCTGGAAGTTAGTCTTCAATACCAAGAGACTCCAGGGTAATCCTGGAGAACCGATTTGCGTTTGAAGACATTTTCAGTCACTTGATGAGTGATTCATGATGAACTCAGTGACTCCTAATTGCAGCAAGATTTCCTCGGCACTGTTCATCATCCAGCTCCCTCTTGTTATCGAGTCATAGAATTTACAGTGCAGAAGGAGGCCATTCAGCCCATACAGCACCCGACCCAAGCCCACACCTCTATCCTATCCCCGTAACCCCACTCAACCTTTTTGGACACTTAGGGCAATTTATCATGGCCAATCCACCTAACCTGCACATCTTTGGGCTGTGGGAAGAAGCCGGAGCACCCGGAGGAAACCCACGCAGACACGGAGAGAACGTGCAGGCTCCGCACAGACAGTGGCCCAAGTCGGGAATCGAACCTGGGACCCGGGTGCTGTGAAGCAACTGTGCTAACCACCGTGCTACCATGCTGCCCCATCACTCACCGTTGTTGGTTTTGCTTTCATTCCGAAGCTCTGGAATTCCTTCCCTAAATTAAATTTTCTCTTTCCTTCATGCCTTCATTGCCCGGAGGCCTGACCTTTCCAACACACTCCTGGTTTATGTCTGCGTTTATTCAAAACCCTTCTCCCTGTGTCTTAACTCACAGCAAGGCCTATTTCCCTGTCATCCGTGTGCTCACTATGCTTCTACATTGACCTCTGGTCAAGCAATGTCTTGATTTGAACATTTTCATCCTGGTTTTCAAATCCCAGCATGGCTTTGTCTCTCCTTGTGTCTATCATCTCCTCCAGCCCCACAACTCTCCGCGACCTCTGCGCCTAATCCTCGCCTCTTGAGCTTCCCCAATTTTCATCACTGTGCCACCATTCCTGGGCTCTGGAATGCCCTCCCTAAATCTCTCCTCCTCAATTTCCTCCTTTAAGACTAACCTTAAAACCTATCTCTTTGTAGAAGCTCACCTGATCTAATATCTCCTCCTGTGGCTCAGTGGAACACTCTGTACAACGCTCCAGTGAAGTGCCTTGAGACGTTTTGTTATGTTAAAGGGACTATATAAACAGAAATTGTTATTGTCATAAGCATCTCCTCTCTCTTTCGTCTTTCCTTAAAACCCACCTCTTTGATGGCCTTTGGTCAACTTTTTAAAAATTATAAATTCAGAGTACCCAATTATTTTTTTACCAATTAAGGGGCAATTTAGTGTGACCAATCCACCTACCCTGCACATAGGGGCTGGTTTAGCTCGCTCGGCTAAATCGCTGGCTTTTAAAGCTGACCAAGGCAGGCCAGCAGAACGGTTCAATTCCCGTACCAGCCTCCCCGGACAGGCGCCGGAATGTGGTGACTAGGGGCTTTTCACAGTAACTTCATTGAAGCCTACTCGTGACAATAAGCGATTTTCATTTTCATTTTCTTTGGGTTGTGGGGGTGAGACCCACGCAATCACGGGCAGCCTTTCAAGCAGCGTGTTCCAGATCACAACAACTCGCTGTGAAAAGGAAGAAGCTTCCTCAAGTCACCTCTGGTACTTTTGCGAATCACCTTAAATCTGTTCCTGACTTTGGTTCCTGACTCCTACTGCTCCTGGAAACAGTTCCTCTCCACCAGCTCAATCAAAACCCTTCATGAGTTTGAACACCTCCATCAAATCTCCCCTTGACTCTCCATGCTCTCAGGCGAACAGCCTCAGCTTCTCTCGTCTCTTCACGTAACTGACATTCCTAAGTGGCCTCCGTCTGTGCTGTGTCATTCCATGGTCGATAGGTCACAACCTGCTGGTTAGAGAGGGAGTTCCGAAAGAAACCCTGGTAGAACAGTGGTTAGCACTGTTGCTTCACAGCTCCATGGTCCCGGGTTCGATTCCCGGCTGGGTCCCTGTCTGTGCGGAGTCTGCACGTTCTCCCCGTGTCTGCACGGGTTTCCTCCGGGTGCTCCGGTTTCCTCCCACAAGTCCTGAAAGACGTGCTGTTAGGTGAATTGGACATTCTGAATTCTCCCTCTGTGTACCCGAACAGGCGCCGCAATGTGGCGACTAGGGGCTTTTCACAGTAACTCAATTGCAGTGTTAATGTAAGCTTACTTGTGACGATAATAAAGATTATTATTAATATCAGGACTATAGCCCTGTGAGCTGGTTTAGCTCACAGGGCTAAATCGCTGGCTTTGAAAGCAGACCAAGCAGGCCAGCAGCACGGTTTGATTCCCGTACCAGCCTCCCCGGACAGGTGCCGGAATGTGGCGACTAGGGGCTTTTCACAGTAACTTAGTTGAAGCCTACTTGTGACAATAAGCGATTTTCGTTTTTTTCATTTTCATAATAGAACCAGGAGGTTTTAAATGTCAGGAAAGACAGGGTTGGCTGAGGGGATGACCAATTATAGTTCTTTAAAATGACATAGGGGTTTGATAAGGTAGACATCAGAGAAGATGTTTCCATGACCTTACAATCAATCATCTTGGTTTGCTTTACAGTCTGTTTTAAATGTTTCAGCATTATTACTGAGTATGTGTGGGCCAGGAGAACAAGATAATTGTTCACTTTCTCATTAAGACTTGATTACAATAAACAACCATCTGCATTTATATAGCACCTTAAGGAACGTCTTAAAGGAGGAGGGAGAGGTAGAGAGTTTTCGGGAAGGAATTCCAGAGCTTTGGCCTCCAGGCAGCTCGAGGCACGGCCGCCGATGGAGGAGCAACTAAAATCAAGGATGTGCAAGAGGTTAGAATTGGAGGGGCACAGAGATCTTGGAGGGTTGTGGGGCTGGAGGAGGTTACAGAGCGCGGGAGGGAGGGAGGCCTTAACGCGATTTAAAAACAGGGATGGGAATTTCAATTCAAGGGGTCGCTTGACCGAGAGCCTGGGCAGGTCAGCGAGCACGGGGGGTGGGAGGGTAGCAGGACCTGGAACAGGTTACAACCCGGGGAGCAGAGTTTTGACAACTGATAAAGCTCCCTCATAGTTTGTGATGCACATTGATTCGGTGGTTGTGGCCGTCGGAGGCAGCGATAAGGTGATGTCCCCTTCACGCCTCCGGGAAACATAAATATTTAAAACAAAGAACTTGCATGTCTATAGATCCTCTCAGCCACTCCGCACCTTCCAAATTTGCTGTCAGTGAAGTTCTTTTTTTGAAGTATTGTCACAGTTGAATTGTGGAAAATAGGGCAGCCAATCTGTGCACAGCAAGATCCCACACATAAGTCACCATAGTCCCAGAGGACCAGAGGCTGCCCTCTCCTTTGAGAGCTGACTGGTGGTGATTTAATCTGAGGGTCACCACACCTCAGGCAAGAGGCAAGATTTTAAAAAATAAATTTAGAGTACCCAATTCATTTTTTCCAATTAAGGGGCAATTTAGCGTGGCCAATCCACCTACCCTGCACATCTCTGGGTTGTGGGGGTGAAACTCATGCAAACACGGGGAGAATGTGCAAACTCCACACGGACAGTGACCCAGAGCCGGAATCGAACCTGGGACCTCGGCACCCTAAGACAGCAGGGCTAACCCACTGCGCCACCGTGCTGCCCTAGCCAAGGGGCTAGGTTGAGGGGGCGGCCGCGGTTAGCACTGCTGCCTCACGGCACCTAGGATCCGGGTTCGATCCCAGCCACCGGTCACTGCCCGTGTGGAGTTTGCCCATTCTTTATGTGTCTGCATGGGTCTGACCCCCACAACCCAAAGATGATGTGCGGGGTAGGTGGATCAGCCATGCTAAATACCCCCTTAATTGAAAAAAAATAATTGGGTACTCTAAATTTATTTGTAAAAGAGGGGCAAGGTTGAGAAATCGGAGCCTTCATGGATAATCTCAGCTGGAACGGGAATTGAACTCAGGCTGTTGGCATTGCTCTGCATCACCAGCCAACTGAGCTGAACCAGCTCCCCAGACACCACAATGAGGTAAATCTCCTCAGCCCACCCGGGAGCACAGATGGGGGGGGGGGGGGGATGTTTCAATGTCTCCTCAGGCAGTGCAACATTCTCTCAGACCTGGACCAAGGGTGTCAGCCTAGATCCTGTGCTCTGACCAGACCTGAATCCAGGCCCCCCCTGCCTCAGAGACAGGAGCACTACCCACTGATCCAAGGCTTGAAACAAAACACGCATTCTTCTGTTTTCGCTTGGTGTGTGCAAATAAGATGCTTTGTATAGAAACAGTATTAATGTGGCAATAAATTATAATAATGACATTTAAAAACATGATGAATTGCTGTTAGGATGATGAATTAATTGAACAAAGCACAGTCTCTATCAACGTCATTAGTTGCAAGTGATGAGCACTTGGGTTATTAAGATGACATTTGCATAAATCACCAAGTGCTTCGTTTGCAGACTGGTTGAGGAATTATTTGTGCCAGACACATTTCTCCTGTGATATTGGGTTGCTTTGCATTTGTTGAAGATTCCTATTGTCCTCGACTTTCGTTAACGCAGAATTGCAGGTTGCAAATGTTCTCGAAGCTGTTCCTCCCCCTCTTACCTGGGTGGAAGTCAGCGATAAATCCTGAGAGGGCCCCTCTTGCAGCGAGCACAGATCCTGTAACAGCTGCTAAATATCGCGAGAGGCCAAAAATCGGATTTGTGCCGGCGAGGTTTCAGACCGCCATCTTCGCGGGGCCATCCCTGATGACGCGGTCAGGTGCGTGCCCAGGAAGGGCACTAACCTGATTAACGTGCATTGGAATCCACGAGCATCTACTGAGCTGGGGTCAACGTCGCGCCTTCGGCCTGCATCGATTCTTCCCACCCGCCAGGCGTGACGCCATGCCAGTGTGATTTACTACTGCCTTTAAAAATGGGAACCAGGGGGAGAAAGGAGGTGCACGCCACTGTCCCAATAAGCGGCAGGGAGTCTAAGGGGAGAGAGGGCAATGGCCAACGCTGGAGAGGAGGGGGGGGGGGGGGTGGGGGGGGGGGGGGGGGGGTCGGGGGGATGTTTGGGGTGTCAGGAGGGGGGGTGAGAGAAAGAGGAGGGCAGCTATCAGGGGCAAAAGGTTGCATGTGCGGGGTGGTGTGGGGGTCCGATTGGTGTCGGTGGTCCTGGAGTCTGCTGTTCATGCTCTGTGAGTAAGTTTTTAAGTTCCGCGTAAAACCATCTGTGGTGTAGGAGTCTGGGCCTGGGGTGTCTGCGGGTCACCTGTGGTTGAGCGGGTGGGTGGGATGAGAGTCAAGAAGCCGGGTCTAATGGGCTGGGTGGTTGAGACCCTGAAAGAGAAAGCAACACGGTGGCCGCAGGTGGAGGATCAACCTCTGGAGTCGCTGTCCAGGAGGCTTAAGTGATGGGGCGTGACAGGAATGAGATCCCTGAGTAAGAAGGGTGCCTATTTGCTCTGTAACTGTGTCCTTCACCATTCCTGAGACTATTGCTTGTCACACTACTTGGTCCTCAAGAGTTAAAGCTCAGCAATGTCAGCTCCTCACAGTCGGAGAATCTCCATCGATGCGACTGCCGATTGTAGCGGTTCACGGACTCCCAAGGTGCCTGCCTCTTTTGCGGCCTTGTGGAGTCTGTGGACCCTGTCCCCATTAAATGTTTTAGACTGCAACCCCCTTTTAAGTTTCTTAACAAACCTTTTATTGCAGTTTTTTAATAAAAATATCTTTTTATTCAAACCAGAGCATACATAAACATTAACACAAAATCATTCAAAAACATAACACAATCCCCACAACTTGACATTTTTTTCCCCTTTTCTCCCCTTAACACCCTCCCCTCCCCCTCCCCCCCAACCAGTGGCAATAAACATGTCCTCAAAAAGGGACAGGAACAACTTCCATCTTGCACAGAAACCCCCTCCGAGCCCCTAAGGGTGAATCTAAACTTTTCCAATTTAAGGAATTCTGCAACATCCGACTGCCACATCCGACACCCCTGGTGGCTCCACTGACCTGCACTCCAGTAGCATTCACCGCCGGGCGATTAGACTGCCGAAGGTCACCACCTCGGCCCCCATTCCCCTCCGACAACTCCAGCAACTCCGACACCCCAAAGATTGCCGCCAGAGGCCCTGGTAGCGTCTCCACCCCCAAGATTTTCGATAATGCTTCAAACATCGGGCCCCAGAACCCCACCAATCTCGGACACGATCTGCCGGTTTCCCCCCTCCACACCTCTCGCTTACCCTCCACCTCTGGGAACATTTGACCTGGTGCATTATCTCACTGCACACGCCCCCCCATCCCAACTCCATGTCCAGCTCCTCCTCCCAATTCCGCTTCACCTCGATTGGTGCTTTCCCTGTGCCCATCAGCCCTCTATTAATATCTGGAATCTTCCCGTCCCCCAGCTCATCCGGCAATAACAACCTCCACAACAAAATGGACTCCAGCAACCGAGGGAACGAGGGTATCTCCTGCCGCACAAAATCCTGTAACTGTATTTACCTGAACTCGCCCCGCTCCCCCCCACGCTTGCCCCCTTTCCTACCCTCAGCAATTCATGTTTCTACTGCAACTTGCCCAAACTTGCAAACCTTCCTTCCATGGACACGTTCCTCATCCATTCCATCCCTTCCCTATGTCACCCTCGATATCTCACATCCATCCCTGCTGGATAGAACCGATGATTCCCACAAATAGGAGCCACGACTGACACCCCCCCCCCCCCCCCCCCCCCCAAATAGTGCACCAACAAGTCATTACCAGACGAGACTCTCTGCTCCCTGCCATCCCTTCCAATACCCAACCACTCCCCTGATGTCCAGAGCGCAATAGCCAAGGGTTCAATAGTAAATACGAACTGAAATGGGGATAATATACACCCCAGCCTCATATCCTAAGTAACCGGAAGTCTCCTGAACTATCAGATTTGTCCTAACACTAGCCCCGGGGGCCGCATTTAACAACCGCACCCATGGGGCAAACATGGACCCAAATCCAAGCTTCCCCAGAACCTCAACAAATTACTCCACTCTACCCCACTCCACTATACCCCACTCCACTCTACCCCACTCCACTCTACCCCACTCCACTCTACCCCACTCCACTGTACCCCACTCCACTCTACCCCACTCCACTCTACCCCACTCCACTCCACTCTACCCCACTCCAATCCACTCTACCCCACTCCACCCTACCCCACTCCACTCTACCCCACTCCACTCTACCCCACTCCACTCCACTCTACCCCACTCCACTCCACTCTACCCCACTCCACTCTACCCCACTCCACTCTACCCCACTCCACACTATCCCACTCCACTCCACTCTACCCCACTCCACTCCACTCTACCCCACTCCACTCTACCCCACTCCACTCCACTCTACCCCACTCCACTCTACCCCACTCCACTCTACCCCACTCCACTCCACTCTACCCCACTCCACTCCACTCTACCCCACTCCACCCTACCCCACTCCACTCTACCCCACTCCACTCTACCCCACTCCACTCTACCCCACTCCACTCCACTCTACCCCACTCCACTCTACCCCACTCCACTCTACCCCACTCCACACTATCCCACTCCACTCCACTCTACCCCACTCCACTCCACTCTACCCCACTCCACTCTACCCCACTCCACTCCACTCTACCCCACTCCACTCTACCCCACTCCACTCTACCCCACTCCATTTTACCCCACTCCACTCCACTCTACCCCACTCCACTCCACTCTACCCCACTCCACTCCACTCTACCCCACTCCACTCCACTCTACCCCACTCCACTCTACCCCACTCCACTCCACTCTACCCCACTCCACTTCACTCTACCCCACTCCACTCTACCCCACTCCACTCTACCCTCTCAAACGCCTTCTCCACATCCATCGCCACAATAATCTGTGGCGCCCCGGCCCTCAGGCAGCGTCATAACCACATTCAAAAAATGTCCATAATCACTCGACAGCTGCCTTCCCTTCACAAAACCCGTCTGGTCCTCCAACACCACCTCCAACACCACCTCCACCTCCAACACCACCTCCAACACCACCTCCACCTCCAACACCACCTCCACCTCCAACACCACCTCCACCTCCAACACCACCTCCACCTCCGACACCACCTCCAACACCACCTCCACCTCCAACACCACCTCCACCTCCAACACCACCTCCACCTCCGACACCACCTCCAACACCACCTCCACCTCCACCTCCAACACCACCTCCACCTCCACCTCCAACACCACCTCCAACACCACCTCCAACACCACCTCCACCTCCACCTCCACCACCACCTCCACCTCCACCTCCACCTCCACCTCCACCTCCAACACCACCTCCACCTCCGACACCACCTCCACCTCCAACACCACCTCCAACACCACCTCCACCTCCACCTCCACCTCCACCTCCAACACCACCTCCACCTCCAACACCACCTCCAACACCACCTCCACCTCCAACACCACCTCCACCTCCAACACCACCTCCAACACCACCTCCAACACCACCTCCAACACCACCTCCACCTCCAACACCACCTCCAACACCACCTCCAACACCACCTCCAACACCACCTCCACCTCCGACACCACCTCCAACACTACCTCCACCTCCACATCCAACACCACCTCCACCTCCAACACTACCTCCACCTCCACCTCCAACACCACCTCCACCTCCGACACCACCTCCAACACCACCTCCACCTCCAACACTACCTCCACCTCCACCTCCAACACCACCTCCAACACCACCTCCACCTCCGACACCACCTCCAACACTACCTCCACCTCCAACACCACCTCCAACACCACCTCCACCTCCACCTCCACCTCCAACACCACCTCCACCTCCAACACCACCTCCACCTCCAACACCACCTCCACCTCCAACACCACCTCCACCTCCGACACCACCTCCACCTCCAACACCACCTCCAACACCACCTCCAACACCACCTCCAACACCACCTCCACCTCCGACACCACCTCCAACACCACCTCCACCTCCAACACCACCTCCAACACCACCTCCACCTCCAACACCACCTCCACCTCCAACACCACCTCCACCTCCACCTCCACCTCCACCTCCAACACCACCTCCACCTCCGACACCACCTCCAACACCACCTCCACCTCCACCTCCAACACCACCTCCACCTCCGACACCACCTCCAACACTACCTCCACCTCCAACACCACCTCCACCTCCAACACCACCTCCAACACCACCTCCACCTCCAACACCACCTCCAACACCACCTCCACCTCCAACACCACCTCCACCTCCAACACTACCTCCACCTCCACCTCCAACACCACCTCCACCTCCGACACCACCTCCAACACCACCTCCACCTCCAAAACTACCTCCACCTCCACCTCCAACACCACCTCCACCTCCGACACCACCTCCAACACTACCTCCACC